>NC_057806.1:482182552-482220038 GCF_018294505.1 Triticum aestivum
TGTAGGATCGAAAGTATGTCTAGAGGGGGGGGGGGGTGATTAGACTACTTGACCAAATAAAAACTTAACCTTTTCCCAATTTTAGTTCTTGGCAGATTTTAGCTATTGTAGGACAAGTCAAGCAATCATCACACAATTCAAGCAAGCATGCAAAGAGTATATTGGCAGCGGAAAGTAAAGCATGCAACTTGCAAGAATGTAAAGGGAAGGGTTTGGAGAATTCAAACACAATTGGAGACACGAATGTTTTTCCCGTGGTTCGGATAGGTGGTGCTATCCTACATCCACGTTGATGGAGACTTCAACCCACAAAGGGTAACGGTTGCGAGAGTCCACGAAGGGCTCCACCCACAAAGGGTAACGGTTGCGCGAGTCCACAAAGGGCTCCACCCACGAAGGGTCCACAAAGAAGCAACCACCCACAAAGGGTCCACGAAGAAGCAACCTTGTCTATCCCACCATGGCCATCGCCCACACAGGACTTGCCTCACTAGCGGTAGATCTTCACGAAGTAGGCGATCTCCTTGCCCTTACAAACTCCTTGGTTCAACTCCACAATCTTGTCGGAGGCTCCCAAGTGACACCTAGCCAATCTAGGAGACACCACTCTCCAAGAAGTAACAAATGGTGTGTAGGTAATGAACTCCTTGCTCTTGTGCTTCAAATGATAGTCTCCCCAACACTCAACTCTCTCTCATAGGATTTGGATTATGTGGAAAGAAGATTTGAGTGGAAAGCAACTTGGGAAGGCTAGAGATCAAGATTCATATGGTAGGAATGGAATATCTTGGTCTCAACACATGAGTAGGTGGTTCTCTCTCAGAACATATGAGTTGGAATTGTGTATGTGTTCTGATGGCTCTCTCCACGAATGAAGAGGAGGTGGAGGGGTATATATAGCCTCCACACAAAATCCAACCGTTACACACAGTTTTCCAATCTCGGTGGGACCGAATCAACAAACTCGGTTGGACCGAAAATGTAAACCTAGTGACCGTTAGAGATTTTCGGTGGGACTGACATGCAACTCGGTAGGACCGATATGGTTAGGGTTTGGGCATAACGTAATCTCGGTGAGACCGATTACACAAACTCGGTGGGACCGAATTTGGTAATTAGCTAACCAGAGAGTTGGTCAGGCAAACTCGATGGGACCGATTTGCTCTTTCGGTGAGACCGAAAAGTTACAAAAAGGAAACACTGAATTTACATTGCAATCTCGGTGGGACCGATTTGCTCTTTCGGTGAGACCGAAAAGTTATGAAAGGGAAACAGAGAGTTTGCAATCCCATCTCGGTGAGACCGAGATCCCTATTGATAGAACCGAAATGCTAGGGTTTGGCAGTGGCTTATGACAAGTGAAACTAGGTGGCGCCGGATAGGAAGAATCGGTAGGACTGAGTTTGGCTTAGGGTTTAGGTCATTTGTGGATATGGGAAAGTAGTTGAGGGTTTTGGAGCATATCACTAAGCACATGAAGCAAGAGGCTCATTAAGCAACACCTCATCCCTCCTTGATAGTATTGACTTTTCCTAAAGACTCAATGTGATCTTGGATCACTAAAATATAAAATGAAGAGTCTTGAGCTTTTGAGCTTGAGCCAATCCTTTGTCCTTAGCATTTTGAGGGTTCCACTTTCACATCCATGCCATGCCAATCATTGAGCTTTCCTGAAATAGTCATCTTGGAATAGCATTAGCTCAATGAGCTATATGTTGTTATGAATTACCAAAACCACCTAGGGATAGTTGCACTTTCATTTAGGTCTAATGTTAATCCCGAAGGTAGATGTAGAGGTAGCGCGCCGACTGCGATCACATCGACTTTGGAACCATTTCCCACGCGCATCGTAACCTCGTCCTTAGCCAATCTTCGCTTAATCCGTAGTCCCTGTTTCGAGTTGCAAATATTAGCAACAGAACCAGTATCAAATACCCAGGTGCTACTGCGAGCATTAGTAAGGTACACATCAATAACATGTATATCACATATACCTTTGTTCACCTTGCCATCCTTCTTATCCGCCAAATACTTGGGGCAGTTCCGCTTCCAGTGACCAGTCTGCTTGCAGTAGAAGCACTCAGTTTCAGGCTTAGGTCCAGACTTGGGTTTCTTCTCTTGAGCAGCAACTTGCTTGCTGTTCTTCTTGAAGTTCCCTTCTTCTTCCCTTTGCCCTTTTTCTTGAAACTAGTGGTCTTGTTAACCATCAACACTTGATGCTCCTTGATTTCTACCTCCGCAGCTTTCAGCATTGCGAAGAGCTCGGGAATAGTCTTATTCATCCCTTGCATATTATAGTTCATCACGAAGCTCTTGTAGCTTGGTGGAAGTGATTGGAGAATTCTGTCAATGACGCTATCATCCGGAAGATTAACTCCCATTTGAATCAAGTGATTACAATACCCAGACATCTTGAGTATATGCTCACTGACAAAACTGTTCTCCTCCATCTTGCAGCTATAGAACTTATTGGAGACTTCATATCTCTCAATCCGGGCATTTGCTTGAAATATTAACTTCAACTCCTGGAACATCTCATATGCCCCATGACGTTCAAAACGTCGTTGAAGTCCCAATTCTAAGCCGTAAAGCATGGCACATTGAACTATCGAGTAGTCATCAGCTTTGCTCTTCCAGACGTTCATAACATCTGGTGTTGCTCCAGCAGCAGGCCTGGCACCCAGCGGTGCTTCCAGGACGTAATTCTTCTGTGCAGCAATGAGGATAATCCTCAAGTTACGGACCCAGTCCGTGTAATTGCTACCATCATCTTTAAACTTTGCTTTCTCAAGGAACGCATTAAAATTCAACGGAACAACAGCACGGGCCATCTATCTACAATCAAACATACATAAGCAAGATACTATCAGGTACTAAGTTCATGATAAAGGTTTAATTAATCATATTACTTAAAGAACTCCCACTTAGATAAACATCCCTCTAATCCTCTAAGTGATTACGTGATCCAAGTCAACTAAACCATGTCCGATCATCACGTGAGATGGAGTAGTTTCATTGGTGAACATCACTATGTTGATCATATCTACTATATGATTCACGCTCGACCTTTCGATCTCCGTGTTCCGAGGCCATATCTGTATATGCTTGGCTCGTCAAGTATAATCTGAGTATTCTGCGTGTGCAACTGTTTTACACCCGTTGTATTTAAACGTAGAGCCTATCACACCCGATCATCACGTGGTGTCTCAGCACGAAGAACTTTCGCAATGGTGCATACTCAGGGAGAACACTTCTTGATAATTAGTGAGAGATCATCTTATAATGCTACCGTCAATTAAAGCAAGATAAGATGCATAAAAGATAAACATCACATGCAATCAATATAAGTGATATGATATGGCCATCATCATCTTGTGCTTGTGATCTCCATCCTCGAAGCACCGTCGTGATCACCATCGTCACCGGCGCGACACCTTGATCTCCATCGTAGCATCGTTGTCGTCTCGCCAATCTCATGCTTCCATGACTATCGCTACCGCTTAGTGATAAAGTAAAGCATTACAACGCGATTGCATTGCATACAATAAAGCGGCAACCATATGGCTCCTGCCAGTTGCCGATAACTCGGTTACAAAACATGATCATCTCATACAAAACATGTCTTGACCATATCACATCACAACATGCCCTGCAAAAACAAGTTAGACGTCCTCTACTTTGTTGTTGCATGTTTTACGTGGCTGCTACGGGCTTAAGCAAGAACCAATCTTACCTACGCATCAAAACCACAACGATAGTTTGCCAAGTTGGTGCTGTTTTAACCTTCGCAAGGATCGGGCGTAGCCACACTCGGTTCAACTAAAGTTGGAGAAACTATCACCCGCTAGCCACCTTTGTGCAAAGCACGTCGGGAGAACCGGTCTCGCGTAAGCGTACGCGTAATGTCGGTCCGGGCCGCTTCGTCCAACAATACCGCCGAACCAAAGTATGACATGCTGGTAAGCAGTATGACTTATATCGCCCACAACTCACTTGTGTTCTACTCATGCATATAACATCAACACATAAAACCTAGGCTCAGATGCCACTGTTGGGTTTCGTAGTAATTTCAAAAAATTTCCTACGCACACGCAAGATCATGGTGATGCATAGCAACGAGAGGGAAAGAGTGTGATCTACTTACCCTTGTAGATCGACAATGGAAGCGTTAACTTGGTTGATGTAGTCGTACGTCTCCATGGCCCGACCGATCAAGCACCGAAACTACGGCACCTCTGAGTTCTAGCACATGTTCAGCTCGATGACGATCCCCGGACTCCGATCCAACAAAGTGTCGGGGAAGAGTTCCGTCAGCAGAACGGTGTGGTGACGATCTTGATGTACTACCATCGTAGGGCTTCGCCTAAGCACCGCTACAATATTATCGAGGACTATGGTGGAAGGGGGCACCGCACACGGCTAAGAATATGATCACGTGGATCAACTTGTGTCTCTAGGGGTGCCCCGTGCCTCCGTATATAAAGGCTCAAAGGGAGGGGGGCTGGCCTGCCAAGAGGTGGCACGCCAGGAGGAGTCCTACTCCTTCCGGGAGTAGGACTCCCCACTTTCCTAGTTGGAATAGGATTCGCGGAGGGGGGAAAAGAGGAGAGAGAGGAGGAAGGGGGGCCAGCCCCCTCTCCTTGTCCTATTCGGACCAAAGGGGGGAGGGGCGCGTGGCCCATCTCTGGCCACCTCTCCTCTCTTCCACTAAGGCCCACTAAGGCCCATATACCTCCCGGGGGTTTCCGGTAATCTCCCGGTAATCCGGTAAAATCCCGATTTCACCCGGAACGCTTCCGATATCCAAATATAGGCTTCCAATATATCAATCTTTATGTCTCGACCATTTCGAGACTCCTCGTCATGTCCGTGATCACATCCGGGACTCCGAACAAACTTCGGTACATCAAAATGCATAAACTCGTAATATAACTGTCATCGTAACCTTAAGCGTGCGGACCCTACGGGTTCGAGAACAATGTAGACATGACCGAGACACGTCTCCGGTCAATAACCAATAGCGGAACCTGGATGCTCATATTGGCTCCTACATATTCTACGAAGATCTTTTATCGGTCAGACCGCATAACAACATACGTTGTTCCCTTTGTCATCGGTATGTTACTTGCCCGAGATTCGATCGTCGGTATCCAATACCTAGTTCAATCTCGTTACCGGCAAGTCTCTTTACTTGTTTCGTAATACATCATCTCACAACTAACTCATTAGTTGCAATGCTTGCAAGGCTTCAATGATGTGCATTACCGAGAGGGCCCAGAGATACCTCTCCGACAAGCAGAGTGACAAATCCTAATCTCGAAATATGCCAACCCAACATGTACCTTTGGAGACACCTGTAGAGCTCCTTTATAATCACCCAGTTACGTTGTGACGTTTGGTAGCACACAAAGTGTTCCTCCGACAAACGGGAGTTGCATAATCTCATAGTCATAGGAACATGTATAAGTCATGAAGAAAGCAATAGCAACATACTAAACGGTCGGGTGCTAAGCTAATGGAATGGGTCATGTCAGTCAGATCATTCAACTAATGATGTGATCCCGTTAATCAAATGACAACTCTTTGTCCATGGTTAGGAAACATAACCATCTTTGATTAACGAGCTAGTAAAGTAGAGGCATACTAGTGACACTCTGTTTGTCTATGTATTCACACATGTATTATGTTTTCGGTTAATACAATTCTAGCATGAATAATAAACTTTTATCATGATATAAGGAAATAAATAATAACTTTATTATTGCCTCTAGGGCATATTTCCTTCACCTTTTATGCTATTCAGAAATTCTGTATCATTTCTGATCAACAATATGTCATCTACATATAATATTAGAAATGCTACGGAGCTCCCACTCACTTTCTTGTAAATACAGGCTTCTCCAAAAGTTTGTATAAAACCATCACTACAAAAAAATACTCTTCCGTGATGATACATGTTTGTCACAGTAGGTCATGTTTTCTGTCATGCATGTACATCCATGACAAATTTATGACAGAATCAAGATAGTCATACCTGTGCTGTCGTAGAAGTGTTCCATGACATTACCAAAATTATCATCACGGAAGTGTCCACTTCCATGACGATAAATCGCGCGTAACAGAAGTGCTTTCATCAAGGGTGATCGACACATGGCATCCACCATAACGGAACGCCGTTAAGCTATCGGGTCCGGTTTTGGATCCGATAACCCGTTAACAGCCCCGACCAATGGAGATTTTCCACGTGTAAAATCATCATTGGTTGGAGGAAACACGTGTCGGCTCATCGTTGGGACAGATGTCATCCACTCATTGGACCTAGAGCGCCTATGATACGTCGACACATGGCACGGCCCAACAGAGGCCCATTCCTGTGAAAAGGACGGCCCATTTGACTTGGTCAAAAGGTGGCGGGCCGGCCCATGGCAAGCCTGTTAATGGCATGTTCGCATATAGCCCATTTACAACCCGCTAACCCAGGGCCCATTTACGGCCTATCCGAATTAGGCCCAGTAGCGTCATCTGGGCCGTCCAATATAATTCCAACCCGTTTTAACTTCCGGCCCATGTATGGCCCATGACGTCTTTTGGCCCATATGAGGCCCTTAGTAACCCTCGACCCATTAACGGCCCGTGGTAAAACTGGCCCGTAATGAACAGTGTATCACTTTATACCCATTAACGGCCCATTATTCAGTTGGGCCATTTCCAGCCCATGTTATCTTTCGGCCTTCTCAGGGCCCATTTATTCTTGGGCTCATTTCCAGCATTCGTTTACTTTCATCCTGTTACTGTCATTTTCTGTTTGTGGGCCAAATACAACCCGTGATTACAGTCAGCCCGTTTGTGGCCCGTTAATACATTGGGCCGTTTTCATAGCGTCATCAAATACGGCCTATTAACGACGGCCCGTTGTGGTCGGCCCATGAATGGACGATTTCAACTCTAGCCCATTTACGACCATAATGTGGTCTATTGTTGGCCCATGTTTGGCCAACCGATCATACGGCCCGTAGAAGGCCCATTGATGATACGCCCCATAGAAGGCCCATTGTTTCTACGGCCCATAGAAGGCCCATTGTTTCTACGGCCCGTAGGAGGCCCATGTTGACTACAGTAAATATGTAGCCCATTGTTATTGTGGCCTACTTTTAAAAAAATAGGTTATTGCGGCCACTAGCAAACCGTGGAAAAAGAACTGCACTGACTACAAGAAAACAAATAAACAAGACAACAGAAATAAATAAGCAAGCAACTTACGCTAGTCTATCATGGCTATTACACATATTACATCCACTGGGCATCAAAGTTCGCCACAAGTGCAAATATAGGGAACAAAGCAGCATATAAATGCCGCAGCAAAACAAGTCCAGAACTGAAACCACTTCAGAAGAGCTCAAGAAACAATATCCTTGGTACCCGTAATGCTGGCAAGATGCTTAGCAAGCTTATTAACTTTCTCTTGTTTGGCGTTTAAACCCTCCAGCACTTGTTGTTGCACCAGAAAGTATGCATCTGAATTTTGCAGGGACTTCCTCAGTCCTTTGGCTTCTTGTCGCATAACATCTGATCGATGTCTTTCAACTTGAAGTTGAGACTCAACAAGCCGAACTGATTTAGGCAGCGAGTTCGAAGAGCTGGTGCCAGCAGTTGTAGCCAGTAACTCGAACACTACATCAAGACAGGACTTTGGGGTTGTCTCAGTGTCTTCAATATAGTTTTATCAACTTTCTTGGAGAACAACAGGGATGTCTCACTATCTTGAGCCTGATTTGCATTACTTCCTTTACCATTGCATAACGGGGTACTCTTCTCCAATATTTTATCCGCATTCTAAAGGAGAAACAAACAAACACATCACAGGTTTACAATGTAGTATATGAAACTCATTTTGGTAAACCAGTTCAGTAGTAAGGTGGACAGGATAACATCATGAAACAAACATACTATGTAGTATGGTCACTGTATGGTCTATATCATTCTAGTTTATGTTGCCAAATCAAGATAGATACAGTTCGAATCATATCTATTTAAGACAAAGCAGCATAGATAGAATAAAGTGTGGGAAACTACACAGCAATAACAACACTTGTAATGTGCATGGCATGAGAACATAACTGTTTATTCAATTGAAACTGAAATCAACATAGAGCAACTTACAACTGCAAACACGTTAAAGAAACATGTTTAAAACATACCTGTTGCGCCGTTGGAGTTTCAATTGCATCCTTCAAATTTGAAATTAGTTGGTATGAGTAAATACTGTGATGCAAGAGCAAAGTTGTATGAACCATAGCTACAGAACCTGACCTGAGAACAATTCTTCTTCTGCTTTAAGCGTTGACTTGGGGTTCGGAGTGGTGGTCCTCGTGCTTTGGGCACTGCAGTTGCCTTACTAACTGCTCGTGTTTGGGTGCTCTGTGGTGGAGACGGTGCTGTGTCAACGGGAACTGGATTACTATCTGCTGGGGTTGGGGTTAGAAGGGGTGTAGCTGGTTCTCTGTCCAACTGGGTAGGGGTACAATCTGCGTGAGTCTGGGTTATGTGTGGTGGGGCTGGTTCTTGGGCAAATACAACCGTGGTTCTATCTCCATCGACAGGTAGCACGATCTTTTCTGAAGACCGTGCTTTTACTCCCACAGATACTGCCATCACCCCCCAATTGAAATGGCTGATAAACAAGAAAAGTAATTGAATATACAGACATTGTAAGATAGACAGGTGCAATGGATAGTAGGGAAGAAAACATGGCATTAAATAATTCACATTTATGTTGTCTAACCAAACACAATAGCAGGACATAATTTCAAATATATGATGGCTAATTAAACATGATAGCATGACACAATTTCACATGTATGATGGCTAACTAAACATGATAGAATGACATACTTCAAAATATGATGACCATGTAAACATGATGACATGATATAACTATACGATGTGTCCATTAAAGTGGTTGGCATGCCATAAATCACAAATATGCCGTCGATGGAAACATGATGGCATGATATAATTCACGGATAGAATGACATAATTCAAAATATGATGACTATGTGAACATGATGAGATGGTATAACTATATTATGTCTTTAGAAAATGGGTTGGCATGCCATAATTTAGATACATGCTGTCTATGTAAACATCATGGCATGATATAATTCAAATATATGATTTATATACTAAGGAAGTGAGCAGAGGGCAATCGCATATATGATGTGTCAACTAAGGAGATGGCATTCAATATCGTGTATATGATGTAAAAACTAAGCATTGCAATACAACATATGCATGATATGAGTAATATAACCCTGCCAAGTTTGAGCATACACCTCAGGGGGATAATATGACAGGTCATCTGCCTCTGAATCCTCCTCTGAAGAGCTATCTGTAACCAACAACATATCTGCTTCACCAGGTAGCATTGTCTGCTCTGAAGACCTTGTTTTCACTCCAGATTTCTCCATCACCAATTCAAATGGCTGATGCACAGGAAGAGTAGTTGAATATACAAACATTGTCGACAAAAGCAATGAGAAATACAAAAAAGGATGGCATGATAATTCACATATATGATGCTTGGCTAAACAGCATGGCATTGCATAATTCACATATATAATGCCTTGCAACAAGATAGCATTGCATAATTCACATATATAATGTCTTGCAAAAAGATGGCATTGCATAATTCACATATATGGTAATTAGACACTAAACAGGTGGCATTCACACAAATCATGTCTAAACTAAGCAAATGACATAGCAATGCAAGATACCATACACACGATATGAGCAACATAACCCTGCAAAGTTAGAGCATGCACCTCGGGGGGGGGGGAGGGATAGGACTAGTCATCTATCTCTGAATCCTCCTCTGAGGAGCTATCTGTAACCAGCAAGACATGCGCTTCATCAGATAGCATTGTCTGCTCTGAAGACCTTGTTTCCACTCCAGATTTTTCCATGACCTTGCCGAATGGCTGATGCATAGGAAGAGTAATTGAATGTACTAAAATTGTTGACAAATTTAACACGTAATAAAAAAATGATGTCATGATATAATTCACATATAAGATGACTGGCTAACCAGGGTGGCATTGCAAAATTCACATATATGATGCATGGCTAAACAAGATGGCATTACATGATTCACATATACAATAAAGAAACTAAACAGATGGCATTGACACAAAGCATGTCTAAACTAAGCAGATGACATCTTTCATGTATACAGTAAGCAATGCAAGGCACCATATGCATGATATTACCAACATCAGCATGCCAAGTTCGAGCGAAGACCTCATGGTGTAAAAAGGAGTGGTTTTCTACTTCTGAATCCCCCTCAGAACAGTTATCTTCCTCTTGATTACGATCCGAAATGGGTGGAGGGGGGGGGGGTCTTTCAGTTCAGAGGTATCACGGGCATTTCGCGTGTCGGGATTCACAGGAGGTGGGAGTTTTCACGCGCGTTGTAATTTTGGAATAGCAAGGCGCGGGTTGAGATGGAGGGAGTTGTCGGAGCACAACGAGACAAAGATATATCTCAAATATTTCGGGCTAACAAGGCGCAGGTTGAAATTTCTGGACAAGCCTAACATGTACTGTACCAAATCAATTCGCACTACAAATGTCATTCAAAACTTTGAATTCATGTTATGTTCAATTAAAATATTTCGCTACGTGTATAATGCATGCAACCTAGTACTCAAATGAATGTTTTAGTGCATTCCAAACGTATATACCACCGCTTAAATATGAACTAAATTTGAATTCATTTCTCTATTTGAATAAGATCTACAATAATGATTGTTGTGAAGTCAAAGCATTTGAATTCGTTTCTCTGTTTTAATAAGATCTACAATTGTCATTATTGTCAAGTTAAATCATCGTTTGTGTATTATCTTCACAGCACACCACATGATTAGTCTCGAGTTACATATGAACTATGTGTACTATATGAACTCAAACTCGATTTTTTGAATCTAGTTTATGTTGATTCCAAATCATAGTACATTTCAAGTTCTAGCTAGATCTTCACAAACTAAACCATGTCTCATATGTATAATGTGTTTATCACATTATGTATGGTGCCCCGCCCCCTACGCCTACAAGTATTTAGAGGTGAGTTGCAAACACCACACATTACCACAAATTCAAATAAAATGTGAGAATGTTCGATATATAGTATTGTTTAGATTGTTCGATATTTAGTTGTAAGCTGCAGACGCCACACATTATCACAAATTCAAATAAAATGTGAGATTGTTTGATGTATAGTATGGTTTAGATTGTTCGACATTTAGCTGTGAGTTGCAAACGCCATGCATTATCACATTATGGTATAACATGTGCAAAACCAAAACACGCGTATCGCCGCTATATTCATGCATGCATGTGTTTAAAACACTATGATCTCCTATTCAAATATATGAATCCACTTTCATATCAAATTATGATCTTTGTTAGTCTCTTACTGTTGGGTAACATAGTAGAAAACAAAAATTTTCCTACGGTTTCACCAAGATCCATCTAGGAGTTCATCTAGCAACGAGTGATTAGATGCATCTACGTACCTTGTAGATCGCGAGCGGAAGCTTCAAAGAACGGGGATGAGGGAGTCGTACTCGACGTGATTCGAATCACCGAAGATCCTAGCACCAAACGGACGACACCTCCGCGTTCAACACACGTACGGAACAACCACGTCTCCTTCTTCTTGATCCAGCAAGGGGGAAGGAGAGGTTGAGGGAGATGGCTCCAGCAGCAGCACGACGGCGTGGTGATGATGGAGCTGCAGTACTCCGGCAGGGCTTCACCAAGCACTATGGAGGAGGAGGAGGAGTTGGGAGGGAGAGGGAGGCAACCAAAGGCATGGATGAAAAGCCCTCCTTCCCCCACTATATATAGGAGGGCCAAGGGGGGGGGCGCCGGCCCTAGGAGATCCAATCTCCTAGGGGGGTGCGGCCAAGGGGGAGGAATCCCTCCTCCCCAAGGCACCTAGGAGGTGCCTTCCCCTCCTAGGACTCTTCCTCCTTGAAACCCTAGGCGCATGGGCCTCTTGGGGCTGGTGCCCTTGGCCCATGTAGGCCAAGGCGCACCCCCTACAGCCCATGTGCCCCCCTGGGACAGGTGGCCCCACCCGGTGGACCCCCGGGACCCTTCCGGTGGTCCCGGTACAATACCGATGACCCCGAAACTTGTCCCGATGGCCGAAATAGGACTTCCCACATATAAATCTTTACCTCTGGACCATTCCGGAACTCCTCGTGACGTCCGGGATCTCATACGGGACTCCGAACAACATTCGGGTTACTGCATATACATATCCCTACAACCCTAGCGTCACCGAACCTAAAGTGTGTAGACCCTATGGGTTCGGGAGACATGCAGACATGACCGAGATCGCTCTCCGGTCAATAACCAACAGTGGGATCTGGATACCCATGTTGGCTCCGACATGCTCCTCGATGATCTCATCGGATGAACCACGATGTCGAGGATTCAAACAACCCCGTATACAATTCCCTTTGTCAATCGGTATGTTACTTGCCCGAGATCCGATCGTTGGTATCCCAATACCTCGTTCAATCTTGTTACAGGCAAGTCACTTTACTCGTACCGTAATGCATGATCCCGTGACCAGACACTTGGTCACTTTGAGCTCATAATGATGATGCATTACCGAGTGGGCCCAGTGATACCTCTCCGTCATACGGAGTGACAAATCCCGGTCTTGATCCATGTCAACCCAACAGACACTTTCGGAGATACCTGTAGTATACCTTTATAATCATCCAGTTACGTTGTGACGTTTTGCATACCCAAAGCACTCCTACGGTATCCGGGAGTTACACGATCTCATGGTCTAAGGAAAAGATACTTGACATTGGATAACTCTAGCAAACGAACTATACGATCTTGTGCTATGTTTAGGATTGGGTCTTCTCCATCACATCATTCTCCTAATGATGTGATCTCGTTATCAATGACATCCAATGTCCATAGTCAGGAAACCATGACTATCTATTGATCAACGAGCTAGTCAACTAGAGGCTTACTAGGGACATGTTGGTGTCTATTATTCACACATGTATTACGATTTCCGGATAACACAATTATAGCATGAATAAAGACAATTATCATGAACAAGGAAATATAATAATAAAGCTTTTATTATTGCCTCTAGGGCATATTTCCAACAGTCTCCCACTTGCACTAGAGTCAATAATCTAGTTACATTGTGATGAGTCGAACACCCATGGAATTCTGGTGTTGATCATGTTTTGCTCTAGGGAGAGGTTTAGTCAACGGAACTGCTACATTCAGGTCCGTATGTACTTTACAAATCTCTATGTCTCCATCTTGAACATTTTCACGAATGGAGTTGAAGCGACGCTTGATGTGCCTTGTCTTCTTGTGAAACCTGGGCTCCTTGGCAAGTGCAATAGCTCCAGTGTTGTCACAGAAGAGTTTGATTGGCCCCGACGCATTGGGTATGACTCCTAGGTCGGTGATGAACTCCTTCACCCAAATTGCTTCATGTGCTGCCTCTGAGGCTGCCATGTACTCCGCTTCACATGTGGATCCCGCCACGACGCTCTGCTTGCAGCTGCACCAGCTCACTGCTCCACCATTCAACATATACACGTATCCGGTTTGTGACTTAGAGTCATCCAGATCTGTGTCGAAGCTAGCGTCGACGTAACCCTTTACGACGAGCTCTTCGTCACCTTCATAAACGAGAAACATGTCCTTTGTCCTTTTCAGGTACTTCAGGATATTCTTGACCGCTGTCCAGTGTTCCTTGCCGGGATTACTTTGGTACCTTCCTACCAAACTTACGGCAAGGTTTACATCAGGTCTGGTACACAACATGGCATACATAATAGAACCTATGGCTGAGGCATAGGGGATGACACTCATCTCTTCTATATCTTCTGCCGTGGTCGGACATTGAGCCGAGCTCAATTTCACACCTTGTAACACAGGCAAGAACCCCTTCTTAGAATGATCCATATTGAATTTCTTCAATATCTTATCAAGGTATGTGCTTTGTGAAAGACCTATGAGGCGTCTTGATCTATCTCTATAGATCTTGATGCCTAATATATAAGCAGCTTCACCAAGGTCCTTCACTGAAAAACTCTTATTCAAGTAGGCCTTGATGATGTCCAAGAGTTCTATATCATTTCCCATCAAAAGTATGTCATCTACATATAATATGAGAAATGCTACAGAGCTCCCACTCACTTTCTTGTAAACGCAGGCTTCTCCATAAGTCTGCGTAAACCCAAACACTTTGATCATCTCATCAAAGCGAATGTTCCAACTCCGAGATGCTTGCACCAGCCCATAAATCAAGCGTTGGAGCTTGCACACCTTGTCAGCATTCTTAGGATCGACAAAACCTTCCGGCTGCATCATATACAATTCTTCCTTAAGGAAACCATTAAGGAATGCCGTTTTGACGTCCATCTGCCATATTTCATAATCATAAAATGCGGCAATTGCTAACATGATTCGGACGGACTTCAGCTTCGCTACCGGTGAGAAAGTCTCATCGTAGTCAACCCCTTGAACTTGTCGATAACCCTTAGCGACAAGCCGAGCTTTATAGATGGTCACATTACCATCCGCGTCTGTCTTCTTCTTAAAGATCCATTTATTTTCTATGGCTCGCCGTTCAACGGGCAAGTCAGTCAAAGACCATATTTCATTTTCATACATGGATCCTATCTCGGATTTCATGGCTTCTAGCCATTTGTCAGAATTCGGGCCCGCCATCGCTTCTTCATAGTTCGAAGGTTCACCGTTGTCTAACAACATGATTTCCAAGACAGGGTTGCCGTACCACTCTGGTGCTGAACGTGTCCTTGTGGACCTTCGAATTTCAGTAGGAGCTTGATCAGAAGTATCTTGATCATCATCAATAACTTCCTCTCTAGTCGGTGCAGGCACCTCAGGAACATTTTGTTGAGTTGCGCCATTTTCCGGTTCAAGAGGTAATACTTCATCAAGTTCTACTTTCCTCCCACTTACTTCTTTCGAGAGAAACTCTTTCTCTAGAAAGGACCCATTCTTGGCAACAAAGATCTCGCCATCGGATCTGAGGTAGAAGATATACCCAATAGTTTCTTTAGGGTATCTTATGAAGACACATTTTTCCGATTTGGGTTCGATCTTTTCAGGTTGAAGTTTCCTGACATAAGCATCGCATCCCCAAACTTTTAGAAACGACAACTTAGGTTTCTTCCCAAACCATAATTCAAACGGTGTCGTCTCAACGGATTTCGACATAGCCCTATTTAAAGTGAATGCGGCAGTCTCTAAAGCATACCCCCAAAAGGATAGCGGTAAATCGGCAAGAGACATCATAGATCGCATCATATCTAATAGAGTGCGATTACGACGTTCGGACACACCATTACGCTGAGGTGTTCCAGGCGGCGTGAGTTGTGAAACTATTCCACATTTCCTTAAGTGTGTACCAAACTCGTGACTCAAGTATTCTCCTCCACGATCTGATCGCAGGAACTTGATTTTCCTGTCACGTTGATTTTCAACCTCACTCTAAAATTCCTTGAACTTTTCAAAGGTCTCAGACTTGTGTTTCATTAAGTAGACATACCCATATCTACTCAAGTCATCAGTGAGGGTGAGAACATAACGATAGCCACCGCGGGCCTCAACACTCATTGGACCGCACACATCAGTATGTATGATTTCCAATAAGTTGGTTGCTCGCTCCATTGTTCCTGAGAATGGAGTCTTGGTCATTTTACCCATGAGGCATGGTTCGCACGTGTCAAATGATTCATAATCAAGAGACTCTAAAAGTCCATCAGCATGGAGCTTCTTCATGCGTTTGACACCTATGTGACCAAGGCGGCAGTGCCACAAGTATGTGGGACTATCATTATCAATCTTACATCTTTTGGTACTTACACTATGAATATGTGTAGCATTACGCTCGAGATTCATAAAGAATAAACCATTCACCATCGGAGCATGACCATAAAACATATCTCTCATATAAATAGAACAACCATTATTCTCGGATTTAAATGAGTAGCCATCTCGAATTAAACGAGATCCTGATACAATGTTCATGCTCAAACTTGGCACCAAATAACAATTATTGAGGTTCAAAACTAATCCCGTAGGTAAATGTAGAGGTAGCGTGCCGACGGCGATCACATCGACCTTGGAACCACTCCCGACGCGCATCGTCACCTCGTCCTTTGCCAGTCTCCGTTTATTCCGCAGCTCCTGTTTTGAGTAACAAATGTGAGCAACCGCACCGGTATCAAATACCCAGGAGCTACTACGAGTACTGGTAAGGTACACATCAATTACATGTATATCATATATACCTTTCGTTTTGCCAGCCTTCTTGTCCGCTAAGTATTTGGGGCAGTTCCGCTTCCAGTGACCACTTTCCTTGCAATAAAAGCACTCAATCTCGGGCTTGGGTCCATTCTTTGGCTTCTTCCCGGCAGCTTGCTTGCCGGGCGCAGCAACTCCCTTGCCGTCCTTCTTGAAGGCTTTCTTACCCTTGCCCTTCTTGAACTTAGTTATTTTATTCACCATAAACACTTGATGTTCCTTCTTGACTTCTACCTCTGCTGATTTCAGCATAACAAATACTTCAGGAATGGTCTTTTCCATCCCCTGCATATTGAAGTTCATCACAAAGCTCTTGTAGCTCGGTGGAAGCGACTGAAGGATCCTGTCAATGACCGCGCCATCTGGGAGATTAACTCCCAACTGAGTCAAGCGGTTATGTAACCCAGACATAGTGAGTATGTGCTCACTGACAGAACTATTTTCCTCCATCTTACAGCTGAAGAATTTGTCGGAGACTTCATATCTCTCGACCCGGGCATGAGCTTGAAAAACCATTTTCAGCTCTTTGAACATCTCATATGCTCCATGTCTCTCAAAACGCTTTTGGAGCCCCAGCTCTAAGCTGTAAAGCATGCCGCACTGAACGAGGGAGTAGTCATCGGTACGTGCCTGCCAAGCGTTCATAACGTCTTGTTCTGCAGGGAGAACAGGTGCATCACCTAGCGGTGCTTGTAGGACATAATCTTTCTTGGCAGGTATGAGGATGATCCTCAGGTTCTGGACCCAGTCTGTGTAGTTGCTGCCATCGTCTTTCAGCTTGGTTTTCTCTAGGAACGCGTTGAAGTTGAGGACTATGTTGGCCATTTAATCTACAAGACATATTGTAAAGATTTTAGACTAAGTTCATGATAATTAAGTTCATCAAATTATAATGAACTCCCACTTAGATAGACATCCCTCTTCTAGTCATCTAAGTATAACATGATCCGAGTTAGCTAGGCCATGTCCGATCATCACGTGAGACGGATTAGTCAACGTCGGTGAACATCTTCATGTTGACCGTATCTTCTATACGACTCATGCTCGACCTTTCGGTCTTCTGTGTTCCGAGGCCATGTCTATGCACATGCTAGGCTCGTCAAGTCAACCTAAGTGTATTGCGTGTGTAAATCTGTCTTACACCCGTTGTATGTGAACATTAGAATCTATCACACCCGATCATCACGTGGTGCTTCGAAACAACGAACTGTCGCAACGGTGCACAGTTAGGGGGAACACTTTCTTGAAATTATTATGAGGGATCATCTTATTTACTACCGTCGTTCTAAGCAAACAAGATGCAAAACATGATAAACATCACATGCAATCAAATAATAATAGTGACATGATATGGCCAATATCACATAGCTCCTTTGATCTCCATCTTGGGGCTCCATGATCATCTTGTCACCGTCATACTCATCGACATGTAAGTTGTGATTCCTATTACAATAGCATGAACATATCATACATCACATATAGATCATTCATCATTCATCACAACTTTGGCCATATCATATCACAAAACACTTGCTGCAAAAACAAGTTAGACGTCCTCTAATTGTTGTTGCAAGTTTTACGTGGCTGAAGTAGGGCTCTAGAAAGAACGTTTTCTTACCTACGTGAAAGCCACAACGTGATTTGTCAACTTCTATTTACCCTTCATAAGGACCCTTTTCATCGAATCCGCTCCAACTAAAATAGGAGAGACAGATAGCCGCCAGCCACCTTATGCAACTAGTGCATGTTAGTCGGTGGAACCGGTCTCACGTAAGCATACATGTAAGGTTGGTCCGGGCCGCTTCATCCCACAATACCGTTGAAGCAAGATAAGACTAGTAGCGGCAAGAAAGTTGACAACATCTACGCCCACAACAAATTATGTTCTACTCGCGCAAGAAGAACTACGCATAAACCTGGCTCTGATACCACTGTTGGGTAACGCAGCAGAAAACAACAATTTTCCTACGGTTTCACCAAGATCCATATAGGAGTTCATCTAGCAACGAGTGATTAGATGCATCTACATACCTTGTAGATCGCGAGCGAAAGCGTTCAAAGAACGGGGATGAGGTAGTCGTACACGACGTGATCCAAATCACCGGAGATCCTAGCACCGAACGGACGGCACCTCCACGTTAAACACATGTACGGTTAGCATAACGTGTCCTTCTTCTTGATCCAGCAAGGGGAAAGGAGAGGTTGAGGGAGATGGCTCCAGCAGCAGCACGACGACGTGGTGATGATGGAGCTGCAGTACTCCGGCAGGGCTTCGCCAAGCACTATGGAGGAGGAGGAGTTGGGAGGGAGAGGGAGGCAACCAAAGGCGTGGATGAAAAGCCCTCCTTCCCCCACTATATATAGGAGGGCCAAGGGGGGGCGCCGGCCCTAGGAGATCCAATCTCCTAGGGGGGTGCGGCCAAGGGGGAGGAATCCCTCCTCCCCAAGGCACCTAGGAGGTGCCTTCCCCTCCTAGGACTCTTCCTCCTTGAAACCCTAGGCGCATGGGCCTCTTGGGGCCTGTGCCCTTGGCCCATGTAGGCCAAGGCGCACCCCCTACAGCCCATGTGCCCCCCGGGACAGGTGGCCCCACCCGGTAGACCCCCGGGACCCTTTCGGTGGTCCCGGTACAATACCGATGACCCCGAAACTTGTCCCGATGGCCGAATTAGGACTTCCCATATATAAATATTTACCTCCGGACCATTCCAGAACTCCTCGTGACGTCCGGGATCTCATCCGGGACTCCGAACAACATTCGGGTTACTGCATATACATATCCCTACAACCCTAGCGTCACCGAACCTTAAGTGTGTAGACCCTACGGGTTCGGGAGACATGCAGACATGACCGAGATCGCTCTCCGGTCAATAACCAACAGCGGGATCTGGATACCCATGTTGGCTCCCACATGCTCCTCGATGATCTCATCGGATGAACCACGATGTCGAGGATTCAAACAACCCCGTATACAATTCCCTTTGTCAATCGGTATGTTACTTGCCCGAGATCCGATCGTTGGTATCCCAATACCTCGTTCAATCTCGTTACAGGCAAGTCACTTTACTCGTACCGTAATGCATGATCCCGTGACCAGACACTTGGTCACTTTGAGCTCATAATGATGATGCATTACCGAGTGGGCCCAGTGATACCTCTCCGTCATACGAAGTGACAAATCCCAGTCTTGATCCATGTCAACCCAACAGACACTTTCGGAGATACCCGTAGTATACCTTTATAGTCACCCAGTTACGTTGTGACGTTTGGCATACCCAAAGCACTCCTACGGCATCCGGGAGTTACACGATCTCATGCTCTAAGGAAAAGATACTTGACATTGGATAACTCTAGCAAATGAACTATACGATCTTGTGCTATGTTTAGGATTGGGTCTTGTCCATCACATCATTCTCCTAATGATGTGATCTCGTTATCAATGACATCCAATGTCCATAGTCAGGAAACCATGACTATCTGTTGATCAACGAGCTAGTCAACTAGAGGCTTACTAGGGACATGTTGGTGTCTATTATTCACACATGTATTACGATTTCCGGATAACACAATTATAGCATGAATAAAGACAATTATCATGAACAAGGAAATATAATAATAAAGCTTTTATTATTGCCTCTAGGGCATATTTCCAACAGTCTCCCACTTGCACTAGAGTCAATAATCTAGTTACATTGTGATGAATCGAACACCCATGGAATTCTGAGTTGATCATGTTTTGCTCTAGGGAGAGGTTTAGTCAATGGATCTGCTACATCCAGGTCCGTATGTACTTTACAAATCTCTATGTCTCCATCTTGAACATTTTCACAAATGGAGTTGAAGCGACGCTTGATGTGCCTTGTCTTCTTGTGAAACCTGGGCTCCTTGGCAAGTGCAATAGCTCCAGTGTTGTCACAGAAGAGTTTGATTGGCCCCGACGCATTGGGTATGACTCCTAGGTCGGTGATGAACTCCTTCACCCAAATTGCTTCATGTGCTGCCTCCGAGGCTGCCATGTACTCCGCTTCACATGTGGATCCCGCCACGACGCTCTGCTTGCAGCTGCACCAGCTCACTGCTCCACCATTCAACATATACACGTATCCGGTTTGTGACTTAGAGTCATCCAGATCTGTGTCGAAGCTAGCATCGACATAACCCTTTACGACGAGCTCTTCGTCACCTCCATAAACGAGAAACATGTCCTTTGTCCTTTTCAGGTACTTCAGGATATTCTTGACCGCTGTCCAGTGTTCCTTGCCGGGATTACTTTGGTACCTTCCTACCAAACTTACGGCAAGGTTTACATCAGGTCTGGTACACAGCATGGCATACATAATAGAACCTATGGCTGAGGCATAGGGGATGACACTCATCTCTTCTATATATTCTGCCGTGGTCGGACATTGAGCCGAGCTCAATTTCACACCTTGTAACACAGGCAAGAACCCCTTCTTAGAATGATCCATATTGAATTTCTTCAATATCTTATCAAGGTATGTGCTTTGTGAAAGACCTATGAGGCGTCTTGATCTATCTCTATAGATCTTGATGCCTAATATATAAGCAGCTTCACCAAGGTCCTTCATTGAAAAACTCTTATTCAAGTAGGCCTTGATGATGTCCAAGAGTTCTATATCATTTCCCATCAGAAGTATGTCATTTACATATAATATGAGAAATGCTACAGAGCTCCCACTCACTTTCTTGTAAACGCAGGCTTCTCCATAAGTCTGCGTAAACCCAAATGCTTTGATCATCTCATCAAAGCGAATGTTCCAACTCCGAGATGCTTGCACCAGCCCATAAATCAAGCGTTGGAGCTTGCACACCTTGTCAGCATTCTTAGGATCGACAAAACCTTCCGGCTGCATCATATACAATTCTTCCTTAAGGAAACCATTAAGGAATGCCGTTTTGACGTCCATCTGCCATATTTCATAATCATAAAATGCGGCAATTGCTAACATGATTCGGACGGACTTCAGCTTCGCTACCGGTGAGAAAGTCTCATCTAGTCAACCCCTTGAACTTGTCGATAACCCTTAGCGACAGGCCGAGCTTTATAGATGGTCACATTACCATCCGCGTCTATCTTCTTCTTAAAGATCCATTTATTTTCTATGGCTCGCCGTTCAATGGGCAAGTCAGTCAAAGACCATATTTCATTTTCATACATCGATCCTATCTCGGATTTCATGGCTTCTAGCCATTTGTCAGAATCCGGGCCCGCCATCGCTTCTTCATAGTTCGAAGGTTCACCGTTGTCTAACAACATGATTTCCAAGACAGGGTTGTCGTACCACTCTGGTGCTGAACGTGTCCTTGTGGACCTTCGAATTTCAGTAGGAGCTTGATCAGAAGTATCTTGATCATCATCAATAACTTCCTCTCTAGTCAGTGCAGGCACCTCAGGAACATTTTGTTGAGTTGCGCCATTTTCCGGTTCAAGAGGTAATACTTCATCAAGTTCTACTTTCCTCCCACTTACTTCTTTCGAGAGAAACTCTTTCTCTAGAAAGGACCCATTCTTGGCAACAAAGATCTCGCCATCGGATCTGAGGTAGAAGATATACCCAATAGTTTCTTTAGGGTATCTTATGAAGACACATTTTTCCGATTTGGGTTCGATCTTTTCAGGTTGAAGTTTCCTGACATAAGCATCGCATCCCCAAACTTTTAGAAACGACAACTTAGGTTTCTTCCCAAACCATAATTCAAACGGTGTCGTCTCAACGGATTTCGACAGAGCCCTATTTAAAGTGAATGCGGCAGTCTCTAAAGCATACCCCCAAAAGGATAGCGGTAAATCGGCAAGAGACATCATAGATCGCATCATATCTAATAGAGTGCGATTACGACGTTCGGACACACCATTACGCTGAGGTGTTCCAGGCGGCGTGAGTTGTGAAACTATTCCACATTTCCTTAAGTGTGTACCAAACTCGTGGCTCAAGTATTCTCCTCCACGATCTGATCGCAGGAACTTGATTTTCCTGTCACGTTGATTTTCAACCTCACTCTAAAATTCCTTGAACTTTTCAAAGGTCTCAGACTTGTGTTTCATTAAGTAGACATACCCATATCTACTCAAGTCATCAGTGAGGGTGAGAACATAACGATAGCCACCGCGGGCCTCAACACTCATTTGACCGCACACATCAGTATGTATGATTTCCAATAAGTTGGTTGCTCGCTCCATTGTTCCTGAGAAAGGAGTCTTGGTCATTTTACCCATGAGGCATGGTTCGCACGTGTCAAATGATTCATAATCAAGAGACTCTAAAAGTCCATCAGCATGGAGCTTCTTCATGCGTTTGACACCTATGTGACCAAGGCGGCAGTGCCACAAGTATGTGGGACTATCATTATCAATCTTACATCTTTTGGTACTTACACTATGAATATGTGTAGCATTACGCTCGAGATTCATAAAGAATAAACCATTCACCATCGGAGCATGACCATAAAACACATCTCTCATATAAATAGAACAACCATTATTCTCGGATTTAAATGAGTAGCCATCTCGAATTAAACGAGATCCTGATACAATGTTCATGCTCAAACTTGGCACCAAATAACAATTATTGAGGTTCAAAACTAATCCCGTAGGTAAATGTAGAGGTAGCGTGCCGACGGCGATCACATCGACCTTGGAACCATTCCGGAACTCCTCGTGACATCCGGGATCTCATCCGGGACTCCGAACAACATTCGGGTTACTGCATATACATATCCCTACAACCCTAGCGTCACTGAACCTTAAGTGTGTAGACCCTACGGGTTCGGGAGACATGCAGACATGACCGAGATCGCTCTCCGGTCAATAACCAACAGCGGGATCTGGATACCCATGTTGGCTCCCACATGCTCCTCGATGATCTCATCGGATGAACCACGATGTCGAGGATTCAAACAACCCCGTATACAATTCCCTTTGTCAATCGGTATGTTACTTGCCCGAGATCCGATCGTTGGTATCCCAATACCTCGTTCAATCTCGTTATAGGCAAGTCACCTTACTCGTACCGTAATGCATGATCCCGTGACCAGACACTTGGTCACTTTGAGCTCATAATGATGATGCATTACCGAGTGGGCCCAGTGATACCTCTCCGTCATACGGAGTGACAAATCCCAGTCTTGATCCATGTCAACCGAACAGACACTTTCGGAGATACCCATAGTATACCTTTATAGTCACCCAGTTACGTTGTGACGTTTGGTATACCCAAAGCACTCCTACGGTATCCGGGAGTTACACGATCTCATGGTCTAAGGAAAAGATACTTGACATTGGATAACTCTAGCAAACGAACTATACGATCTTGTGCTATGTTTAGGATTGGGTCTTGTCCATCACATCATTCTCCTAATGATGTGATCTCGTTATCAATGACATCCAATGTCCATAGTCAGGAAACCATGACTATCTGTTGATCAACGAGCTAGTCAAATAGAGGCTTACTAGGGACATGTTGGTGTCTATTATTCACACATGTATTACGATTTCCGAATAACACAATTATAGCATGAATAAAGACAATTATCATGAACAAGGAAATATAATAATAAAGCTTTTATTATTGCCTCTAGGGCATATTTCCAACACTTACACCCACACAATCCTCTAACCTTTGTAGCCACCACTAACTTTCTCTCATGCATGCACACGCCCTCCTCGCCCTCCCCCTCCCTCAGCATTCTATCCATCGCGCACATTCATTTTTTTCTTTAGGTCGTTCTCCCACAGTCTCCACAACTCCTTTTCGACACACACCGATCGATAAACCTCTCCAGCGATGTCTGCCTACAACATACACACGCACCTTCAATCTCCTCCTTTATGTGTCCTTGCCTCGTGTCTCTCATACGGTCCCACACACGTGTAAACTCTCGCCCCTCTTTTCATCGATTTCACAACCGCACACTCCTCCCCTATCTAGCTAGTAGCTGGGCCTCTCGCACCACCTCCTAGCTCCATTCTCTCTGTCTATCCGTCTCGCTGGGCCTTATTTGCCTCTAACAAATGGACGTACACCGACCGATCTCCCGCTATACATATAGCTAGCTAGGTCCTTATAACTCGTTTCCTCCCACGCGTCGATCGATCTACCTCATTAGTTATGTCTCTCCCTTCCTCCGACAAACAACAATTGATCTACCGATCTAGTTAGGTTTGCTTACCAAATACATGGTTCCCCTTCATCATCCATGGATGTGTCCTGACAAATCTAGCACGCATAGGCACACACAGAAACACATCCCCACTCTTATTGATAATATTGCGGTTCCACCCTCAGTTTGTCTAGTAGGCCTCTCCCACCATCTTCGAGAAGCAACTCCATCACCCATCCAGCACTCTACCCCTCTCCCTCCCTCTCTCTCTCCTCTCTCTCTCTCTCTGTCCCATCCTATTTCTCATCCTTCAGTTATGTATGGATGTCGACCGATCTCCCTCAAGACATAGCTGGGTCTCTCCTTCTCAACACATATACGAGTCGTTCTACCTCTATAGTTAGGCCTCTGCCGACCCCTCCCCCACCCCCTCACACACACACCGATACATCAAGCGCTGTAGTGATGTCTCCCTACCACACACAAACTTGACCTGTGCCCTCCGACGTTCTGGTAGCTAGGTCTATCGCCCTATATCTTTCACTTGCACACACACAATTTCGATGGCTCTCTTCATCGATCTCGCACCCACCCACTTGATCCTCTCTTCGACTCTATCGATATCTATGACCCCTCCCTCTCTTCTCGTGGCTCGCCCGACCCTCTATATATGATATGGATAGGCCTCCATTTCACACACACTGCATGCAAAATTTTGTTTGAGATGTCATCGACACATATTCCCACAAATACATTCACGAAATCAACCTCCCCCCAAAACAAAAAACACTCACGAACGCACAAGCCATTTGTCTAGGTTTGTATCTCTCACACACACCCACGTAGGTGGGGGACGTGCACGAAGAGAAGAGGTGCACGCACGACGCACGTAGTTCCGTCTCTTTCCCAACCACACCTGCGCAGGTACAGGGTGGAGCTCATTTCTGTATGAAAAGGCAGCCCACGTGGTAATTTGACACGTGTACTGGCTGTCCACTAGATGGAGGGAGGATCGTCTACCACGGGTGAACAAACAAATTGCAACTTGACACGTTATGTTAAAAAAGAGGCAAACCATGTGGGGCCTACATTAGAGGCAAGGCTCTATACACTGGAGTACTTTTGATGTGTCCCGTCAACTCGTAGAACAAGGAGAAGCTTGCTTTAGTACGCTGTATCCCCCGCCCACGGGCGCGGTGGCTCGCAGGATGAGGTGAAGCTTGCTTACTACGCCTTACGCCCGCTCCCTCGCCCACGCGTGCGGTGGCTCGCATGACGAGGAGAAACTTTTACTAGTACTCCCTCCGTTTACTCCTCATCCCTACCTTGGTTAGAGAGATTATCATATTGTTTGGAATATATATCCTTTAGTAGATTTCAATATGAACTACTAGTACATACTCCAAACACTGATGTATATAGACGTATGTTAGAGTGTAGATTCACTCATTTTGCTCCGTATGTAGTCCATATTGAGACAGACGTAATAGTACGCACTCTCCCTCACCCCTCGACCCTCGCCACGTGGTGGACGTGCAGCAATTCATTCGGTCTCATATAGCCAGAATGATATATACTGCAGTACCATTATTGCTCGACTTCCCGAAGAGGCGAAGAGCCAATCACAAGGTTAATAGTTTGGAGATGTCAAGCGCAAGGTTTATAGGAGAACGACTAGTAGGTGCCGCGTCATTTATAAATAAAGTTTTTTCTTCAATGGCACGTACGCAATATAAATAGGTTCATATGGAGAGAAAAGGAATCTGCTCCACTATATACATAGGCAGGACGAGCCTACACAGTTGCTTGCTGGGGTTGCTCTCTTCAGTTTTCACACTCTCTCGCACAAAACCACTGTGGCCACATCTCTAACATCCCGGCGGATCACGTCTACGGGGGAAGGGGTGGATGCTTAGTGTAGATGCGGTCGCAGTCACCGACGGCAAAAACCCACTGTCGGCACGTCCCGATCAGGGGTCCCTGCCATTCTCTCTCACAAGCCGGTGAGGTTGCCTTCGTCCATTGCTCACTGCCGCGACATGGGCAGTAGCCTCCTCCCGCCGCCCTCCTCTAGGTTGAGCTACGTCCCGACATCCCTCAGGTACAACTCCCTTTACAGCCGGCTTGCACCACTGCTCCAGCTGCCCACATCACTCCATGTGGATATTTTCTCTACTTCATTGCCCCGCACATACCTCTACTGGCTTCTATGTATCGTATTTGTGATGAGTTTATGTCTCATCAACTAGTCCCAGTAATCTTATTCTAATCATGCTTCTTCAATTTCTTTGCCACATGGATGCTCATCTCAATTTTGGTGAAACTGCACAAAATGATCCGATGGTCAAAGGGTTGCAAACTTCATTTCTTAGGAAGCACCGACGTTGCCAGCAAATTAAAGCCTGGTTAGGGTTTACAGTTCAAGGGCTAGGGACTGCATGGATCGTTTTTTCTTTAGATGTCTCTATTTCAATGGCTAGGGACTGCATGGGTAGTAGTAGTACTGTACGCCTTACGCCCGCTCCCTCGCCCACGCGCGCGGTGGCTCACGGGATGAGGAGAAAATTTTACTACTCCCTCCGTTTACTCCTCGTCCCTACTACCTTGGTTAGAGAGATTATTATATTGTTTGGAATATATATGTCCTTTAGTAGATTTCTATATGAACTACTAGTACATACTCCAAACACTGATATATATAGATGTATTTTAGAGTGTAGATTCACTCATTTTGCTCCGTATGTAGCATAAAGTTGAGACACTTATTTTGGAATGGAGGGAGTACATATTTGCTATGATCTGTCAATCATTGAGCTGCAATAGCATGCATGTTAGTCTCCTTTGTATTTGATGAAATGTTGCAACGGGCAACCTTGGACGCAAGATACATGTAACAGAAGCTGGAAGCTTCATAACATTGTACTATCTCGCTGATAAATTACAGTAAGTACTATACAAGTAATTCCTCCGTTCCTAAATATAAGTCTTTGTAGAGATTTCACCATGAACCACATACGGATGTATATATATGCATTTTAAGTGTAGATTCATTCATTTTGTTTCGTATGTAGTCCACCTAGTGGAATCTCTACAAAGACTTATATTTAGAAATGAAGGGAGTACTATGTAAAGAGTTAGGTGCCGCACGGTGTCTAGAAAATATGGTGATAGTGTGAGGTGGGCCATGTAATCACTGAGCCTGCATGTTTTCACTGCTCTTGCACTCCTCCGCCGTAAGAATGCAGAAAATTGTAATCTAGTAGTACCTCCTTTCGCCGAAAGCGTGGGACATCCAGCAGTCCTACCACCTGAGTAATAATGACCAATGAGCCGTCAAATCACATAGACCCAACAGTAAGTTGGACGGACGAAGCAACCATCACTCTTGAATCCGCTTCTCCCTTTAACGCAGGTGCCAGTGAGAGGTCGCGTCCGCTCTGTCCGGGCATGAATGCGGCACCAATTCTTTGGAGCGGCGTTGACCGTTTCGGGCGGGAAGCGCGCGCGGGCGATGGAGGGGCGTTGGGTGGGCCAGGCTGGTCAGGAGCGGGTGTGGCAGCTGTCAACCTGTCCCTACTGGACGCCCGGAAACGAGAGGATGCATCGACTCTAGTGGCTAAAATCATACACTACACACCATCTCTCTGTAGGAGTAGGTCGATCTGTCGCTCTCTCTAACACACACATGATGTTAAACACACACACGCACACGCACACGCACACACAGGTTCATAGAATAGGAAAATCGTGCGAGTGCGAAGCCACAGGAAGTGAGATACAAATTGAGTACGTTCAAGAAGAGAAAAGGTGACGAATATTCCATCAAACCTGGACTGAGGAGTAGTAATCCCCCCGTCTAGGTGTTAAGTCATCCTACGGAAATCAGATATTCCCAAGATGTTTAGGCGTCGTCCATTAACTTCGCATCTCAATCCCCTCCTGGCCTCGTTGCTAGCGAGCATTGTTACTTAGGGAGCGTTTGGATCCTTAGCAAGAACAACTTATAGCATAGCCAGACAAGGTTAGGCGTTTGGAACTGTTAAAATATATTAGCTTTTGTGGGCCAGCTAGCTTGGGTGGGCTAGAAAAACCTTGCTAGCTCAGGAGAGCCAGATCGGCTCGCTTCTGACGGCAAACTCCGTGTAGTAGTAACATAGACTAGTAACATATGCATGTTGTACTAGTCCAAGTTACTCACCACTATGACCAGCCTAAGCAATGTAACCAAACGCTCCTTACTCTGCCCTGTTATCTCCCCCGGAAACCCAATGCATGGAGCGCAACTACGCATTGATCAGTCAAGAAATCAAAGTCGGCTTGCATGCGAGTTAATACGTGGCCCTGCATGGTAGCTAAAACGTCATCTCTTAGTTGATTGGATTAATTGTTGCGTTTAGAGACAAAAATCAGGGCTTTGATTGGAGGAATGACCGGTCAAGTTTCTCCTTCTCCTTGGTCCCGCTGCACCTTCTAACGTGACTTATTACACCTAGACGGAGGGAGTCGTACAAGATGCGGTGGCACACTGACTTAGGTCGAATACAAGTGCCCAAAATTGTGTGCATGTTATAATAAGGATTCACTTAGAATAGTACGTGAGAGAACAGAGGGATCAATTGGACAGTGTTCCTGAGCAGTAGCAAGACGTGTGAGGTAAGATACACCACTGGCGCTTTTAATTTTGCTTATTAATTTGTTTGTTTCACCCTCTGACTGGTGGGACCCAACGTACTACGTGGAGAGAGGTAAGGTGACTAAGGCTGCATTATTTCTGCACCACTATGGATAGTCTTACCACCAAAGCCACATGGCACGATTATGATTTAAATCCCAATGACTCCCACACACACAAAAAACACGACATGCTTGTCACACGAATGCAAGAATGTATAAAAGGTTATTTTCCTCTCGTTGGACATAATGGGAGGGTTGTGTAGCTGGTTAGCCTGTTCCCTCATCAAACTTGAGGTCTCGGGTTCGATAACTACACTTGATCATAATTCGTGCCAGGAGGATTCTTTGAATAGTCAAAATGGATGGATACGGAGCTATACGATCTCGTAGTGACCGTATAATCACCTCATCACGTATAAACTGCAGCCTCAGCGCTTGTTTTCTAGGGTTTGCACTCTTCACACTCTCTCCAGTATATATATACACGCTGGAGCCTCAGCGCTTGTAGTTGCTCTCTTCACACTCTCTCACCCTCTCCAGATCTAAACAAGAGTTCGTTGGCCTCTCTCTCCCCTCACTGCTGGTCTTCTTGTAGTTGCTCTCTTCACTCTCTCACCCTCTCCAGATCTAAACAAGACTTCATTGGCCTCTCTCTCTCCCCTCACTGCTGGTCAAAGAGCCGGCATGATCCGTCCGCCGGGAAGGGAAGGAGGCTTAACGCTGTCACCGTCGGCGAGGGAATCCACTACTGGCGCAGCTATTCACTTTCACCCAGCGGCGGCGCGGGAGGGCCTCCGACCCCTTCTTCGCCGCCGTACATAGTGTGGGTCGAATGGCCTCCGGTCGCCCACCGAACCACACTCCAAGAACCTTAAGGTATAATTTACTTATTCCACATGCATTGCTCTAGCTGCATGTGGGCCTTTTCCGCTTCTGCACTCGAATCTAGGTGTTGGATCAAACAGGAAAGTAGTGGGGAAAGTTGTATACCATGAATCTAGGACGTGGTTCAAAGAGGAAAGGAATGGGGGAAAGTAGTGGGAAAAGTTGTATAGCATGAATCTAGGACGTGGTTCAAAAAGGAAAGGAAGGGGGAAAGTAGTGGGGAAAGTTGTATCGCATGAATTTAAGACGTGGTTCAAAGAGGACAGGAATGGGGGAAAGTAGTGGGGAAAGTTGTATAGCATAAATCTAGGACGTGGTTCACAGAGGAAAGGAAGTGGAGAAAGTACTAGTACAAACTGGCTATCCAGCAGCTATGTTGGTCAAAAAGGGAAAACAATGACAAACATAGTACGCACATCTGTAACAAACTGATCTTTTGTTTTGGGGGACAAGGCTGTAGAGTTTGAGCAGGACTAGATTTGCTACGCTCACATAGGGAAATGTGTCTAAAGATAACAAAACTAGGACCAGCACAAATATGCTCCTTGGTTGTTTGTTCTTTGTTGCATCAGACTGTGCATCACCCCAGTACATCGGTAGATGCACATGGTGCTGGTGCATCCACTGTCCCGTGCAAGTCTTTAGCTGTTGTTAATCTAAGGCCCTGTTTGGTTAAAAACTCCCTAGTCCCTACCTGCTTGGTTCCAGGGACTAAACATGGACTAGAGGTTATTAAATGACATGCTAAAAGACCATGTTATCCCTAGTAATGAACTAATAGAGACAAGGTGCGATGCATGGGTCCCCAAAAGACTCTCCCGAGGGGTCTTCTTTCTTTAGTCCCAAATGCCCACTTTGAGTCCCTAAAAGTCCCTCCTGTTTGGTTTAAATGGGACTGACACGGAGTTTTTTTAGTCCCTCCACCAAAATGTCCCTGTAAACAAGCACCCTCTAATAATGCCGCTGGAAAATTTATGCAATGCCACAGTTAAAAGCAAATTACATGTTTAACAAATTTTATTGTTAATATAATCTCTTTGTTAATATTAATCAATGCCACCGTTCGAGAAATGCTACTTTCTTGCTTTCTTTCCCATTTAGATAAGGTAGATGCTTCTTTTTGTTGGCTTCTATGTCATCCACTGTTATTGACCACTAGTTGTTTCCTTTGCACCTCTGTGTAAATAGGTTTATCTACTTCACCTCATTGCCATTGTGACCTTTTGTTGCACTGCACAAAACACTTTTGTTTTAAGAGTGTTTTGTGCAGTTCAACCAAAGTGTCACACCGACAATGTTGCTTGATTGCTTGATCTTAGTGGAACTGCACAAGAGGAGATCTTACTTCCTATCCGTGTTGGCAAATTTGGTTCAGATCTTCTTGTGAGTTGTTTGAATTCCGCATCATGAGAGGTCAATACTAGCCTTCTTCCACATGATTATGCAGTGTGCTTTCATATGTTGTGCTACTTGTATGGTAATGTTGCTTGATTTTAGTGAACTACACAAATGGAGACAAGACTTCCAATCTGTATGTGCACCGCAATATCCCATTGAGGTAAGATAAGGATATTTCACAACTGTTGGACTGTATTTTGCCACTTTCGTTAGAAAATTAATGTCATTGTTTAGTGCTATACTTGTGCAATCTAATTGACATGCCAAATCTTACATTGAAGGTGAAGCTTGTCTGTTATTAAACCAAGTGATGAAGGGGAAGAACAAGCGGAAGAAAAAAAATCAACTCCTGGTGCTGTAATGAAGCACTGGAACTGTGATGACACAAGTAATGATATAGTTTTGCATCTTAATTTATTGCTATGGCTGGAACGAGCAATTGTTTTGCCACTAATTTGATGCCACTCTTAATGTAATACGTAATTATCTCTACTTGTGCAAACAGGGATCTTATTTGAAGATACCATATATTTTAGTGGAACTGCACAAGAAGATGTTGGAAACATTAATCTAATTGAGGAGTATATAGTAAGCATGGCCACCACAGTAGATAGCAACAGATGGTTCCGGAGAAGTGCTTCATCTGTATGCTCTACACAATAAGCCTCCTGACAAAGGTTGGTACTCGCCCACTGATTTCATCCATATGATTGAGCTTTGTCATCTCTATTGGTGTTGTGCTACTGTTTAGACACTGTCATCAAAAAGTGGTATTGTCCTTGAGAAGTGCTTCATCTGTGCTGTTTTAAATATTTCCTTTCCTTTTTTGAGCAAACAGGGATACTAGCATTTAGTTATCCTCTTGTCTTTGCACAACAGGATCATCCTCCTCTGAAGAAGAATATGGAGTACGTGAAGTGACTAGTTCCGATTATGCCAGGATGAAGAAGCTCTATCTATCTTCTCATCAGAAGGAGCAGTTGAATGATGGTTACATTACCCCCCATAAGACCAAACTAACTTCAGCTCAGAAGGACTGACAAATCTCCATTTTCTTGCTGTGATGCGCGAGTACAATGTTGTTCTAGTATTCTTTCCGGTGAGTGCCATTTTTGTAAAAGTGTGCTCTACATGGACCATGTAGGCGCCTGTTTGAACTGTCAATTCATAGTACAGTTTGCTTTATACTAATCACTTTTTTGTATTTGTGAAAACAGCGGTGCTCAGCTTGATTTCAATGGGAACCGCAAAAAATGTTCATGAATACATTGAATCATTCATTTCCACCACAAGAAAGGAGGTGCCGATAAGTTCAAGGCGTTGCAACATATAAGGGCAAAATCATACAAGCTACGCGCAAATTTGGTTGATTTTGGTGGAACTGCACAAAAAGAACAGCTGGTTTATTTAGCACGAGGTGCCATGTCAATGTACGAACTGATGGCAAACCCTACACATTCCATAATTGTAGGAATTTGATATTTTGGAATGGGAAAACCTTGTCAAATTTTGCTCATTGATTTTAGCAAGAAGACATGCTTTTGATATTTTCGAATGGGACGCCCTTTGCTGTCAGCAGCGTCGATCCATTTTTTCTTTATTCTTTAGTTGTGAAGTAAATATTGGCTCTGACATGGGAGTCGCTGAGATGCATAATCATCGATAGTTTTGAATGTTCTCTATGAATTGCCAGGCCTGTGTGTTTGATTGCAATGTACAGGAACGCTAAAAAGCTGCTCAAACTCTTTGTGCTCCTTCTGTTCCTGTTTACTTCGCACATTGTGAAAGTGCATACTTTTTTCTATAAGATTGGTCAAAGTATAGATACTTTGACTGCAGACAAAACTTGTATGCAGACTAGAAAGGACCAGAGGGAGTACATATGAAACTCCTGCAAACAAGGTGATCACCCTGGGAATAATGCTAGTATGTATTGTTTTGCATGTTCATCCAATGCCACTGACACAAGAATTTGAACTAATTGGAATAAATTCATTCATACATGGTCAGATTTCATATAAACATGCCGGATTTCATTACATTTCATACATTCTTCAACTAAAAAGGGGTGCGCTGGAGGTACAATTAATTAACCGAAGCTACCCACCTGTGTCCGGCTGAGCTGAACAGAAGCTTCAATGACTTAACTGCAGGTGCAGTTGCGTAACTGACATGTGGCCCAGATGCCTATTGGGTCCACGTGCCAGTCAGCCAACTGCACCAGCAGTTAAGTAGAAGCAGCGTCCTACTCCAACATAGCTCTCCGACTCCACGTCGCCGCCAAGAAGCTAACCGCCTGTCAGTGGTCAACCCGCCTAGCTTGTCATAGTGATTAGGGCAACTAGGAGCCCAATGATCAGGATCCCCACATGACAAACACCTTTCTTCTTGTCATTCTTCTTCTTGAAGTTCATGTGTTGCATTGCCTTGTTCTTCCCATCAAACTTTGCTTTACCATCAAACTTTCCCTTGTTCTTGAACTTGTGGGGCTGGAAGTTCTTCTTTTGTACCAGATTGGCACTAGATGCTCCCTCAATTCCTCGAGCACGTGTGTCCTTTGCTCTCGCCTCTTCTTCCACATCAAGAGTGCCAATGAGATCCACAAAGGGGGAAGCTTAGTGATGATACCTCCGATAACAAACTTGTCCGATAGCATACAACTGAAGTGCTCAAGTTCTCTAGCAAATGACTGTATCTCATGAGCTTGCTCAACCACGGAGTGCTCTTCAATCATCCTGTAATCATAGAATTGCTCCATGATGTACAGCTCAGTGCCAGCAACCGGAGGGTAGCAGCGGTGGCCTTACTTGGACTTGAGCGGCGGCAACCTACCGTGTTATACTCTTCCTCGTTTTCTGTGTGGCGCGGCCTCGTTGGCAGCGGGGCGGAGCCGGCGATGTCCTCTGTCTCATTACCGGCGGACGGCGCCTTGGCGGAGCGGGGGAAATCCTCCCCCTTGTTGCCAGCAAGGTGGGGCCTCGGCGGAGCAGGAGGTGTCCTATGCCTCGTTGTTGGCGCCGCGGGGCCTCGGCGGAGCAAGGCCTCGTCGACGCCAGCGGAGCGGGGACTCGTCGGAGCCGGCATTGTCCTCTGCCTCGTCCTCGGTCTCGCCAAACAGTGCCTCGCCCGCTTCATCGCCCTCTTTGTAGGCGGCCGCAGCCTCCGCCACCTGCATGCGGTACCGCCAGTGCTCGAGGCGGCCCTCGCGGGCGGAGCGGTACGAGTCGAGCAGCGCCTCCTGCTCCGGCCGCTCCGTGGCGGTCTGCTCCTCCATCTGCAGGTGCTCCTAGAGGAGATGGTGGTTGTAGGCGGCGTCGGCCCGCGCCTCCCAGAACTGCTCCTCACGCTTCTGCCTCACCGTGCCCATATATTGGGCACGTGCCTCGCCGATGGTCATGGTGCAATGCACCGGCGAGGATGGCGCGGAGGAGGGGGTTGGCGCCGAATCGTCGACTACCATGTTCTGCATTGGGACGTCGTCGTCCTCCGGCTGCCTGCCGGCCTGCCAGTCGGCAGCAATGGCTGCCATCTCCTTGTGGTCCATCGTCTGCCCATCCCAAAGAGCACTAGAGCGCGAGGAAGCCATGGTGGGCAGTAGTGGTGTGGATAGGAGAATAGGAACGAATACGGATGACTGCGGCTATGGCCGGTGCAGCAGTTTATATAGCAATGGTGGGTGGCGGAGGGACGGACGTGTGGCGCCGGAGTAGCCACCTCAGCAACCGCGTATCATTAATGTGGGCGGCAGAAGGACAGACGGATGACACTTGTGTCGTTTGAAGGCGGAGCAATCACATGCACCGGGAAGCGGGGCGGGCGGCGCTGACTGTTTCGGGTGGAAAGCACGTGCGGGCGAGGGAGGCGGTCTGGGTTGGCTAGGGCAGTCAGACTCGTGCTTGGCAGCGGGTCGGTCTAGCAGCTGGACATGCTGGCTCGCCAGCTACCTTGCCGAGCTGAGCGACGACAATCAGACGATGGACGTAGCTTCCGACCAGGAGCCGGCGCCACTGTCCAAGCCGGTTCATGCCGTGTTCACCATAGAGCAGGTGCGGCCGCACTTTGACGCCCTAATGGCGGAAGAGCTACCAGCGCATGAGGACTTGTGCTGCAACCTTCATCTCCTCAACGAGCACCGATGAACAAGCGAACGATAATGCCGTCACAGACATGTGGCTCTATGATCCTGGCATCCCGAATGAGCAGAGGGCGCTGTATCAGACCATCCATAGGGCCCGCGAGGCCCTCTCTGTCGTCCTTTGAGTTCTTGTGCTCGTCGTGGCGCCGCCGTCTCGTGTTGTCAACATGGTCAACGGACATGAGGATGAGGAGATGACTTTACTTGGAGAGGATGACAGTGGGGAGCCACCAGGGCCATAGCTGCACGTACGTAAGTGCCTCCTTATTAGTATATAAAACTATAATTTTTTTGCTTCCTCCTGGTTTCCTGACATCACAGTCCCACACCATTGTCGACCTATGTAGTTAATAAACGAGAGAATTGCATAAGAAGCGGCCGACAGCTGGGACCAAGCAGCTCGAACAGTATTTGTGTTTTTGAGGTGTGAGCACTGCAGAGTTTTTCTTGTGCGATGTTTAGCCCAGATATTAATTTTTCTCATCTGAACAACAACGAAAACATCGCTGCAGCTATTAATTGGGCGGGTTGTGGCCCGTCTAGCCTAGGCTAGATATCCAGCCTAGATATTAATTTTTTTCAAGCTGAAAATGGCTAGCCCAGCTATACTTTTTTTAGGAATACCCAGGCAAGGTCAAGTTGTTATTCTCCACCCCGCTGGGCTGCAAATCTTTCCTAGGAGGGATGCATTAGGCTTAACAAGAAAATGGGCTTTAAGAAATAATAAATGGGATGTAATTATAAAAACTGGGCAGTAACTATAAAAAATGCACCAAACACGTAATTACTTTATAAAATATTATTTTTGGATATTGAAAATTTTAATTTCATTAATTGTTGCGAGCGCAATGTTTCGTTGGATTTTTACATAATATAAATTTATATTGAAATTGTATTTAATCTGACTATAAATTTCGGGATAAAAATATTTCGGATTCCATCAAAATGTGGGAAATTTTATTGAATTCTGTTTTGAACAGTTGGTTCAAATGGGCTGTACTTTTAACAAACTGTAAATGGGCTGTAGTAAATTCCATTAAAATTCAAAAATTGGCTGCACATTCTTACAAATCTCAAATGGGCTATAAGTTCTCTGCCACACACTTGTGGCCTTACTAAGTTGACGCGTCCCCTCAAAAAATAAAGAGTTGAGGCGTATGCAAGGCTTTGTCAACTTATAGTCAACACATGGTTCTAGTAGCATGTAACACCCCGGATGTAATTTACCTTAATTGTATCCCAACTCTTGCCGTTTCCGGCACTAAGTTATTTTATTTCATCATTATCAGGTTTTTGTCTCCGTGTGTTTTGTCCTTGTCATGCATCTCATATCATGTCATCATATGCATTGCATTTGCATACGTGTTCGTCTCATGCATTCGAGCATTTTCCCCGTTGTCCATTTTGCATTCCGGCGCTCCTATGTCACCCGGTGTCCCTTTCTACCTCTTTTCGTGTGCGGGTGTTAAACATTTTCGGATTGGACCGAGACTTGCCATGCGGCCTTGGTTTACTACCGGTAGACCGCCTGTCAAGTTTCGTGCCATTTGGACTTCGTTTGATACTCCAACGGTTAACCGAGGGACCGAAAAAGGCCTCGTGTGTGTTGCAGCCCAACGCCCTTCCAAAGTGGCCCAAAACCCATCTAAACCTCCTCCATCATCTAGAGCGTTCGATCACGATCGCGTGGCCGCAAACCGCACCTCATTTGGAGCTTCCTAGCTCCCTCTACCTCTATAAATAGGTCTCCCCTCGAAAATCCCGGGTCTTCTCCCTCGAAACCCTAGACAAATCCCCTCGCGCCGCCGCCGTACACGTCCGTCCCGGGCGGATGAAATCGCGCCGCCACCCCGCACCAGTGGCATAGTGCCACGTGGCGCCACCGGC
>NC_057806.1:482220507-482248303 GCF_018294505.1 Triticum aestivum
TCGCCGCCACTCGCCCAGCGTCGCCCGCGCCTTCTCCCGGCCGCCATCTTCTCTGTCGTCGGCGCCCTCCGGCCGCCGCGCAACATCGCCGGTGACCCGACCCAGCAGCGTCCGGCCGCCGGAGCCCGACCCCCCCGCGCCGCGGCTCGCCTCCAACCTCGCCGCCCGGAGCTCCCGGAGCTCCTCCGCCGCTCCAAAGCTCGAATCCGGCCGCCTCCTCCTCCCCTCGCCAAGTCTGGCGACCTCAACGCCGGCGCCGACGAACCTCGTGAACAATGCTGCTATAGTGGATCCAGATCTAGATCTCGCGGTTGACTTTTTCCTCCCCGAAACCCTAGATTTTTGCAACCTTTAACATGGCATAACTCTGCATCCGTAGCTCCAATTCGTGCGTGTAGCATATAAAAATGTTCGTCTCGACGAGTACATCATTTCATATCATTGCACCATTTTCATTTGAGCTCCTCTTGATGCCCGAAATGCTGTTGGAAGAAGGCTATGTGAGGAATATTTCAGATCTATTTCAGCAAATGGCCTTTTGTCATTTTTGCCATGATTAATGTGTGCATGCTATGATCCTGAGCTCTACATATGTTTTGTAGAATACCATGCCATATTTACAGGGGTGTATGCCATGTATTTTTGTGATCTTCGTGGTGACTAGCACAAGCACGCAAAGTAGCCTACTCAATGATGCTGATTTCAGGGACTTAGAATTTCACTAAGTCCTTGCCCTGCGATTATTTTTATGCCATATGTTCATGTTGTTTCCTAGTGATCCGTGCCTCTTTTGAGGATGATTAGTAAAGATGTTTTGTTAATATTGTGGTGCTCTATCCATCCATGTCTTTTTTTGCAATTATGGAGCACCCTAGCTTGAGTCAATCGAGCTCTACTTTTGCTATAAAATGTTCCTGGCAGACTGTTACCATGTTTAGCGATTTTGCCGAGCTTGTTGCTATTGATCAGTGCATGCTATGTTGTTGTTCTTGCCATGTCTAGCTTCCATGCCATGTCTATTTTCTGGGTGTATGCTTAGTTTGTCATGCAATGCCTCATAGTGAGTGCATCGAGCTCGTAAAGATGCCTACTTGTTAATCTGTTTTGCATGCTCCAGTTTTTCACAAAGTCTGAATCTTTTTATGTTTTTGCTATGTTCACATGCTTGCAATTGTATTTTCTGATCCCTTTTGGCTCAAGGTCACTAAGGGACTTTTGTTATATGCTTAGAGTAGCTTCATGCCATGCCTTTCTTTGCCATGATGTGTTCCTGTAGCATGTAGTTTTCATGCTCTAAACATTGCTTCCTGATGATAAATTCCTGATATGCTGTTAATTTCACTGTCTGAAACCTGTTATCATTTGCACTTTTGCCATGCTTGTTTGAACCTGTTAATGAGTGAATTAGCCATAGCTCAGTGTTCATCTTTTGTCAATCATCATGAGTGGATCCCTGCCATATATTTTCTTGTCATGTTGGAGTGCTGTAGCATATTTATCTTGATGCATTTAATTGGTAACTTACTGATTACCGCAGACCGGTGCCATATTTGTTTTGCTTGCCATTTCCAAACCGTGCATCCGATTCCGGTGATCTTTATATCGATTTCAACCGAAATCACCTCACCTTTCCAGTGGAACTCTTGGATTTCCATGTTGAGGCCAAGTTCAATCATTCCTTTGCAAATCATGCATATGCATCACATATCGCATCCCGCATATCATACCATGTTTGCATCATGTTGCTTGAGCATTGCACGTGGTTGATTGTGTTCCTTTTGCTTATTGTTCTTGCTTCGGTAGAGCCGGGAGATGAGTACGTGAACAAGGAGCCCGTTGAGTATGCCTACAAGGATCAAGGCAACTTTGAGAACTTTGCAGGCAAGATGACCCCTCTTTTATCTTGCTTGCTAGATGCTCCCTCTTTTGCTATGCCTATGCTATGATACCTACCACTTGCTTATCATGCCTCCCAAATTGCCATGTCAAACCTCTAACCCACCATGTCCTAGCAAGCCATTGTTTGGCTATGTTACCGCTTTTCTCAGCCCCTCTTATAGCGTTGCTAGTTGCATGTGAAGTTTCTAGATCGTTCCTTATTGGAACATGTTTATTGTTGGGATATCACCATATTATCTTGTTTATCTTAATGCACCTATATACTTGGTAAAGGGTGGAAGGCTCGGCCTTATGCCTGGTGTTTTGTTCCACTCTTGCCACCCTAGTTTCTGTCATATCGGTGTTATGTTCCCGGATTTTGTGTTCCTTACACGGTTGGGTTATAATGGGAACCCCTTGACAGTTCGCCTTGAATAAAACTCCTCCAGCAATGCCCAACCTTGGTTTTACCTTTCGCCACCTAGCCTATTTTTCCCTTGGGTTTCCGGAGCCCAAGGGTCATCTTTTTTTAAACCCCCCTGGGCCAGTGCTCCTCTGAGTGTTGGTCCGACTAAGCTGCCTGCGGGGCCACCTCGAGGAAATTTGAGGGTTGGTTTTACTCGTAGCTAGTCTCATCTGAGTGTGCCCTGAGAACGAGATATGTGCAGCTCCTATCGGGATTTGTCGGCACATTCGGGCGGTGTTGCTGGACTTGTTTTACCATTGTAGATGATGTCTTGTAACCGGGAAGCCGAGTCTGATCGGATTGTCTTGGGAGAAGGAATATCCTTCGTTGACCGTGAGAGCTTGTGATGGGCTAAGTTGGGACTCCCCTGCAGGGATTTGAACTTTCAAAAGCCGTGCCCGCGGTTATGGGCAGATGGGAATTTGTTAATGTCCGGTTGTAGATAACCTGAAACTGAACTTAATTAAAATGCACTAACTGCGTGTGTAACCGTGATGGTCTCTTCTCGGCGGAGTCCGGGAAGCAAACACGGTGTTGGAGTAATGCTTGACGTAGGTTGTTCTAGGATCACTTCTTGATCATAGTTTATCGACCGTGCTTTTGCCTTCTCTTCTCGCTCTCTTTTGCGAATATGTTAGCCACCATATATGCTAGTCGCTTGCTGCAGCTCCACTTCATACCTTTACCTTACCTATAAGCTTAAATAGTCTTGATCGCGAGGGTGCGAGATTCCTGAGTCCCCGTGACTCACAGATTCCTTCCAAACCAGATGCAGGGACCAATGATGCCATTCCAGATGATATGACCGAGCTCAAGTGGGAGTTCGATGAAGACTCTCGTCGTTACTATGTGTCTTTCCCAGATGATCAGTAGTGGTGCCCAGTTGGGGCGATCGGGACTTTGTTGCATTTGGGGGTTGATCTTTATTTTGGTTCCGTAGTCGGACCTTGAGTGTATTGGATGAATGTAATGACTTATTTATGTATTTGTGTGACGTGGCGAGTGTAAGCCAACTATGTACCTTTCCCCTTTATTTATTTACATGGGATGTTGTGAAGATTACCTCACTTGCGACATTGCTTTCAATGCGGTTATGCCTCTAAGTCGTGCTTCGACACATAGGAGATATAGCCGCATTGAGAGCGTTACATAGCAGTGGCCGTTGGATGTCCATCCAACGGATGCCGTGCTTCTTCTTCAATGTCGGATATTCTAGCTTCACCCTCCCAAAAAATGATTCCTCCCCCTGACATTTGGGGCGCACTGTTTCGGAAGCTGACCTGTGGGACAACTAAGTTGACGCGTACCAAGGGCTTTGTCAACTTAGTTAATATAAATGATTCTAGCTGCAGTGACCGTACGATGTCCATCCAACGGCCGTCGTGCTTCTTCAACCTCTGGTCTTCTTGCTCCAGCCGCCCAAAGCAGCGCCGGTAGTGCCGCCTGCTCCTGCCTCTCGTGGCTGGCTGTGCTGCCACGCAGGCCTCACCGCCCTCTACTACTCCCACCGCTGGCCAGGGCATCCCTCCACTCACCCACACCCCTGTTATTCTGTGGCGACGACAGCCTCACACCGTAGCCGAACCAGTGAACCCTCGTACTCCTCTCCGCGTGGGCATACACTGCCGCGTCTTCGCCGGCTCCGCGTCTTCACCTTCCTAGGCCTCACCGTCGTCCACCGTCCTGGTGCTCTCGGCGCGGCGTGGTCAACATGGTCAAGGAACGACTTCCATCGGAAGTGTACTGTACGTGGAGAGGCTGACAGCTGGGTCCATGGCAGCCGCAAGGAAGTGCCTCCTTATTACGCGGAAAATAATTATTCCTCCACCTTGCAGCACGGACCCACCGGACGGGCCACCGTATTTGGCGAAAAAATGTTTCCCCCCCTGACTGCTGGGACCCACCGGACGGGCCAACGTATTTCACAAAAAAAACGTTCCCCCCGCTGTCAGCTCGGACCCATCGGAGGTGCCTCCTTATTACGTACAAAAAAATGAATACTCCCCTTGCTAGTTGGGACCCACCTTGGTGGGAGGCTGACTTGTGGGCCTACTAAGTTGACGGGGACGAAGTGCTTTGTCAACTTAGTCAATATGAATGATTCTAGCTCCAGTGACTGTACGATGTCCATCCAACGGCCGTAGTGCTTCTTCAACCTCTAGTCTTCTTGCTCCAGCCGCTCAAAGCCACGCCGGTCGTGCCGCATGCTCCTGCCTCCCGTGGCCGGCTGTGCTGCCGCAGAGGCCTCATCGCCCCCACTATTCCCACCGCTGGCCAGGCCCTGCGGCGATGACAGCCTCACGCCGCAGCCGAACCAGTGAACCCTTGTACTCCTCATCGCGCGGGCTTCCACTGTCGTGTCTTCCCCGGCTCCGCGTCGCCCCCTTCCTAGGCCTCGCCGTCGTCCACCGCCCTGGTGCTCTCGACGCGGCGTGGTAAGGAACGACTTCCATCGGATGAGTACTGTACGTGGATAGGCTGACAGTTGGGTCCACGGCGGCCGCAAGGAAGTGCCTCCTTATTACGCGCAAAATAATTATTCCTCCACCTGACAACAGGGACCCACCGGACGGGCAACTGTATTTCGCGAAAAAACATTTCTCCCTGACTGCTGGGACCTACCAGCTACATCTTAGCATGCAAAGAAGTGCGTATGGGCAAAAAAAAAACGATTCACCCCCTGACTGCTGGGACCCACCAGCTACATTTTCGCAGGCAAGGAAGTGCCTGACAGTCGGGACCCACCTGGTCGAAGCGTACGTAGCATTGTCATTCTAGTCGCAAACATGTACGTACATACTCATCGATGTAGAGGCGCGCACGTGACGTAGTAGAGGTGCGCACGTAGCATGTACACGTACGTACAACGACCAGTGTGCAAGAAAGAAAATACGACCACATACATACATACGGGAAGGGTCTCGAACGCCTACTCACACATACAAACGGCCAGGGCTCGTGTACATGGCTGGGTCGGAACAAAGAAACTGCGTCGTCGTCGTGTTCATGGGGAGCCAACCGGCTGGGTCGGAATGGAATGCGTCGTCGTGTTCATCGGGAGGGCTTGGACGGAACAACCGATGGAAATGAGGCCTGGCGTACCGCAAGAACGGAGGAAACGACCTTGTGTTCGACCGGCCACGGTCAAAACGGGATCCTGTTCATCGGGAGGGGTCTGGCGTACTGCAGAACGAAGGAAACGGACCTCCTACGGTCGGAACAGGGGTCCTGTTGATCGGGAGGGGTGTGGCGTACCGCAAAACGGAGGAAACAGACTTGTGTTGGAGCGGTACGGTCGAAACGGGGGTCCTGTTCATCGGGAGGGGTGTTGCGTACCGCAAAATGGGACTCCACAGGATACTGTTCAGCTCCACCGTCGACCCCCTCTAGCCTCCACGGGCTACTGTTCATCCACCGTCGACCTCCTCCAGCCTCCACATGTGACTGTTCATCCAGCCTCCACCGTGCGCTGTACTGTTCAACCAGCCCTCTCCTTGGGCTCCTGTTCAACCACCCCTCCACGGGCTACTGTTCATCTAGCCCTCAACCATCTACTGTTCATCCTGCCCTCCACTGGGTGGTCCTGTTCATCCAGCCCTCCAAGGGGTCATGTTCATCCATCCCCAACCGGCTTGATCAATCGGGGTCCTGTTCATCTAGAGGTAACACCACGGGGTCCTGTTCATCCACCCCCACCGGGAACTGTTCATGCAAACCCTCCCAGCAACGTGCACTGTTCATCTAGAGGCAACATCAATCGACTTCAGTTTGTAGCAGTAGCGAAGGAATCGCTCGATCGGGCTCAGTTAACAGCCATCGATCATCGCTCGGGTTCAGTAACATGTAGCATGCAGTGCAATCGCTCAGGTTCAGTTAGAGCCCAACGCCACGCTCGGGTTCAGTTAGAGCCCAACGCCTCGCACCCACGCGCGTGCGTGTATGAGAGAAACATGCATCGCTCGGCCCCGACGACCCACCGTAACCGGGAACACCCCGATATTTTCCTCGCCCTCGCTTCTACCACGGTTTTTTCCGTCATGGACAGCCCAAAGAATGTCATGCGGTTGCGTCTCCGGCTTGCCCAGGACGAAAAGCCCATTTTCTATCATAGAAGTAGGACCCCACCACATCAATGATGATACCGGGTTTTGTCACAATTATCGTCATAGAAGTGTCATAAGTATGACAAAAAAATTTGTTCGGCCCAAAATGTCACGGATGTGTCTTTTTTTGTAGTGCATATGCTTTGGTCACACTATCAAAGCATATATTCCAACTCCGAGAGGCTTGCACCAGTCCATAAATGGGTTGCTGGAGCTTGCACACTTTGTTAGCACCTTTTGGATCGACAAAACCCTTTGGTTTCATCATATACAACTCCTCTTTAAGATATCCATTAAGGAATGCAGTTTTGACATCCATTTGCCAAATTTCATAATCATAAAATGTAGCGATCAGACCTCAAACGGTCCAATCTCTGTGCTCATGTGTTATCCCTGGATCAATAATGCTGACACCACACAGTACTTGAAGGATTTATAAAAGAGTAGCAATCACACACTTATTACATCGAGAGTCTCAAAAGAGAACTTACTATAATAAATATGGCTTAAGGCCATCTAATAACGATAACATCGGAAGGCTTGGAAGATAAGTGAGTCCATCAACTCCAACGGCATCACCAAGTATAGAACCACGACCCTAAACACCTTAATCGTCGTCTGAAAAGTCTACAACATTAATGTTGCAGCCCGAAATGGGTCAGCACATGGAATATGCTGGCAATGTAACACATAGAGAGTAATGGAAGAAATAGGCTATACTTTATGCATATTTGGCTGGTGGAAAGCTCCATGGTTACAGTTTTGCGTAAAGCCAATTTTTCCCTACTGCAAAGGAATAAGTTTTATTTAACTATCATGGTAGTTGTTAAACATTGAGAATGGTTGACAGCATTCTCAATCCCAATTAAACATCATCATTAAACAAAACCCAAAAAAATTTATTTTAGAGTAACACGATGAGATTCACATGATAATCCAGGTACTAGATACTCAAGATGTCCATACCCAGGGACACGGCTAACCATGATTAGTTTATACACTCTGCAGAGGTTTGCACACTTTTCCCCACAAGACTCGATCTCCTCCGTTGAATTTGTCGCAATACATGGTGTTTGAGAAACGGATGACCGAGACATAGTCTTTCAGAAGCGCTAGCACCTTACGATCGGGTAGACCGTTACACCTACTTTCCCCTACATCTGCTAGTCTACCACTGTAAGAGTTCACATGACTTAATCAACTATGCTAGAGCCCATAGTAGCTTATGGCTGCACACGGAAGTTTCTAGCATGAACAATCTCATGATCCCTTTGAGCCTGGGTGGCGGTCCAAAAGAAAACAGGCAATCGCTGGAATACCCAGGTGCCTCAATCCACCCAGATGTGTATTTAAGTTGCCACCTTATATAAACCTTTACTTTAACAATCTCACATCTGTCATGGATTTCACTCACCCAATCCACGTCTACTAGCATAGCATGGCATAATAAGCAAACGTAGAAGTAACTCCCAAAGGTTTGATAATAAAACAGGTAATAGGTACTACCTCAACTATTTCCCAAACCACAATTTAATTAGATAGTAATCATGCAATGTGTGAGAATTGATCTAATGCAATAAAACTGGGTAATTGGAAGTATGATCAAAGTGTTACTTGCCTTGCTGATGATCCGCAAAACCTAGCGATTCGAAGTAGCAAGCGGCGCACTCCGGGTACTCTATCGCAAACAAACAAGCATACAATAAGTATTCAACTAATGCACAGGTAAAACTCGAATAACAGATCTAACCAGAAAGTTCAACTTAAGAACTCCGGTTGGCAAAAAGAATCAAATTGAACGAAGTAACGAAAGACAAACGACAAAAGAAACAAGCTTCGTTTACTATTCTGGATCTAGGGAAATTTTTACAGTGGCAAAAACTTGTTTGAGTTGGTTAAACGGAAAGAGGGTTTCGAGACGAAACTCCAGGCGCTTGAATCGCCTGATTCCGATAAACGAGCGAAAAGTTATAATAGAACGAAAAACGGATCAGGAATCGCGATCTGAAAAATCGCGGATTTAATCCGAGAAAAAGAAAACGACGAACATGTTAACGAATGGACGTTCGTTAACTGGATCTAATCGAAGAACGCGTTCGTTAAAACGAATGAACGGGCGAAAGCTCGCTAAATAAATAAACTGGAAAAACCGATCTATTAAAGAATGAGCAAAAAAAAATCGAACGAAACCGACGGAAAACCGATCGTTTTTTTTAAAACCGGCGGCGAGATCTACCTTCGGCGGCGGAGGATCCGGCGGCGCGGCGGGCGGTGGCGCGCGGCGCGGCTAGGGTTTGGTGTGGTGGCGGCTGGGCCTCCTCGGCTATTTCAAGCCGGCCGGGCCAAGTGTCCAGGTCGGACACGGCCCGGTAAGTCGGTTGCGCGTTTTTTTAAATAGTTATGCTCAGAAAAAAAAAACAAAAGGAATACTAAACGGACTCCAAAAATCCCGAAATAAAATTTCCCCGGCTTCTAAAATGAAGCCTCACAGGATGAACATTTATTTGGGGCCTAAATGCAATTTTGAAAAATGCGCATTTTTCCTAAATCAAATAAAATAGCAAATAAAACCAAAATAAAATCTTATTTGATTCTTTTATTAAATCCTCAATATTTCTTTATTTTTGGGAAAGTCATTTTATTCCCGCTCTCATATTTTGATAATAGAAATAATTGAAGATAAAATAAATAAAATCAAATGATCCTATTTTCAAAATTTGAGAAAACTCAAATATGAAAATAACGAAATCCCCAACTCTCTCCGAGGGTCCTAGAGTTGCATAGAATTTTCTAGGATCAACCAAAATGCAATGAAATATGATATGCAAATGATGATCTACTGTATAACATTCCAATTTGAAAATTTGGGATGTTACAAACCTACCCCCCTTAAGATGAATCTCGCCCTCGAGATTCAGGTTGGCTAGAAAATAGGTGAGGGTGGTCCTTCAGCAATTCTTCCTCTCGCTCCCAGGTGGCTTCATCCTCCGTGTGGTGGCTCCACTGAACTTTGCAAAACTTGATAACCTTGCTGCGGGTGACTCAACTGGCATACTCAAGAATCCTGACTGGTTTCTCCTCATAAGTCAAATCACTGTCCAACTGAATCGCTTCCAGTGGCACTGTATCTCTCAGCGATATATCAGCCATCTCTGCATGGCACTTCTTCAACTGGGAAACGTGGAACACGTTGTGAACTCCTGACAATCCTTCAGGCAATTCCAACTTATAGGCTACTTCTCCCATACGCTCCAAAACTTTGTATGGGCCTACAAAACGTGGCGCTAACTTTCCCTTAACTCCAAAGCGCTTAACTCCTCGAAGTGGAGATACTCGAAGATAAACTCGTTCTCCGACTTCGTAAACTGTCTCCTTGTGTTTAGAAGCTGCGTAGCTCTTCTGCCTGGATTGAGCTACCTTGAGCCTATCGCGAATCAATTTCACTTTCTGTTCAGACTCCTTAATCAGATCCGGTCCAAACAACTAGCGGTCTCCAACTTCATCCCACGACAATGGGGGTCCTGCACCTCCTTCCGTACAAGGCTTCAAAAGGGGCCATCTTCAAACTGGATTGATAACTGTTGTTGTAAGAGAACTCTGCATATGGCAAATTCTCGTCCCAACTAGATCCATAATCTAGCACACAAGCTCTCAGCATATCCTCCAAAATCTGGTTGATTCTCTCGGTCTGTCCATCTGTCTGCGGATGGAAAGCTGTACTAAACTCCAGTCTGGCACCCAAGTTTCATGCAACTGATTCCAGAACTTTGAGGTAAATTGGGTTCCTCTGTCTGATACAATGCTCCTTGGAACTCCATGCAGACATACGATTCTGCTCATGTATATCTTTGCCAACTTTGCACTGGTATAGGTAGTCTTCACTGGAATGAAATGAGCTACCTTTGTCAAATGATCGACTACAACCCATATTGAGTCATAGCCTGAACGAGTTCTGGGTAAACCTGTAATAAATTCCATGCCTAACTTATCCTACTTCCATTCGGGTATTGGCAATGGCTGCAGCAATCCTGCTGGCTTCTGATGCTCTGCCTTTACTCTCTGACATACATCACAAGCAGCTACATATTCCGCAATATCCTTCTTCATTCCGGTCCACCAGAAAGTATCCTTCAAATCCAAATACATCTTGGTATTTCCTGGGTGAATCGAATATGGTGAATCGTGGATCTCTTGCAGAATTAACTTCCTAACCTCCGAGTTATTAGGCACATAAACACGGTCTTCGAACCATAAGGTATCGTGCTCATCCTCACGAAATACTTTAGCTTTTCCCTTGCTCATTTTCTCCTTAATAGAAGCAATCTCCTTGTCAGTCTTCTGGGCGTCTCTGATCTTATCCATCAAAGTAGACTGAATCTCCAATGCTGCTACATAGCCTCTTGGTACTGTTTCTAGATATAGCTCACGAAGGTTTTCAGCTAACTCCCTTGGTAAATATCCCGTCATTAAGGTGTTGGCATGACTTTTACAGCGCGTCGGCTACTATGTTAGCCTTCCCGGGGTGATAATGCAATCTCATATCATAATTCTTGATGAGCTCCAACCATCTCCTTTGCCTGAGATTCAACTCCTTCTGCGTGAAAATATACTTCAAACTCTTGTGACCCGTGTACACCTCACAATGGTTTCCAATGAGAAAGTGTCTCCAAGTTTTCAATGCATGCGCTACGGCTGCTAACTCCAAATCATGCGTGGCATAATTTAACTCATGAGGCTTAAGCTGTCGTGAGGCATAGGAAACAACTCTTCCTTCCTGCATAAGAACTGCTCCAAGTCCTCGACGTGAAGCGTCACAATACACCTCATAATCCTTGGTCTGATTCGGCAAAATCAACACAGGTGATGTAACCAAACGTTTCTTTAACTCCTGGAAACTAGCCTCACATTCCTCCGTCCATATGAACTTGGTATCCTTTTTCAACAACTCCGTCATAGGCTTTGCAATCTTTGAGAAATTCTCAATAAACCTCCGGTAGTATCCTGCAAGTCCAAGAAAACTCCGGATCTCTCCAATTGTTGTTGGGGCTTCCCAATTTGTCAGAGTATCAACCTTAGTGGGATCTACTGCTATACCTTCTTCGGATATAACGTGTCCGAGAAATCCAACTTCCTTCAACCAAAACTCGCATTTGCTAAATTTGGCATATAACTGATGTTCTCTGAGCTTATCGAGTACCAAATGCAAATGCTCCTTATGCTCCTCTTCATTCTTCGAGTATACTAGGATATCATCGATGAACACTACGATGAACTTATCCAGAAACTCCATAAACACCTTGTTCATCATGTTCATAAAATATGCAGGTGCGTTAGTCAGACCAAATGACATAACGGTATACTCGTACAGCCCATACCTGGTGGTAAAAGCCGTCTTAGGTACATCATGTTCTCGAATCTTCAACTGACGGTATCCTGATCGCAGGTCGATCTTGGAAAATACCTTGGCTCCATGCAATCGATCAAACATATCATTGATCATCGGTAGTGGGTACTTGTTCTTGATGGTTACTTCATTCAATCCTCGATAATCAACAACCATCCTTAACGGTCCATCCTTCTTTTCCACTAGAAGTACTGGCGATCCCCAAGGTGAAGAACTTGGGTGAATATATCCCTTATCCAGTAACTCCTTAATCTGCTTCTTAATATCCACCAAATCCTTTGCGGGCATCCTATATGGTCTCTTTGATATTGGCCCTGTGCCTAGCAAAAGCTCAATCAAAAACTCAATATCTCTATCCGGTGGCATGCCTGGCAACTCCTCTGGAAATACATCAGGGAAATCCTTCACCACTGATACTTCCTCCTACACAACTCCTGTTAGGGAATTTACTTGAGTCCTCTTCGGCACATGCCGGGATGCATACTTGATCCTTCTTCCTTCTGGGGTGGTAAGCAAAATTGACTTACTGGCGCAATCGATGTTTCCTCCGTACATCGACAGCCAATCCATACCCAGAATTACATCCAATCCTTGTGATTCCAAAATGATTAAATCTGAGGGAAACACATGCCTACCTATACTCAATGGCAATTGAAAACATCCTTGGCTAGCCATATACTCCGCTCCTGGTGAGCTTACTAACATAGGTGTTCTAAGAACTTTGGTGGGAAGGTTATACTTATCCACAAATCCCCTTGATATGTATGAATGCGATGCACCAGTATCAAAAAGAACGAGTGCAGTAAATGACTTAACCAAAAACTTACCGATTACAGCATCCGGCTGCTCTTCAACCTCCTCCACGTTAACGTGGTTCACCTGTCCCCTGTTGAAAGGGTTCAGCTTCTTCCTAGAGCTTTCATTGCCATTTCCATTCTGGGATTCAGGACATTCATTGGCATAATGTCTGGTCTTCTGGCACTTAAAGCAAGTGACTTGGCTCAGGTCTCTCTTGGCTGGGGTTAATGGGTTGGTGCGATTCTGGCCGTTGCTTCCTCCATTCCCATTACCATTCTTGGTGCCATTGTGACTGTGCGAGCTACCTCCTCCATGGGTATGCTGAAAATGTCCTCCCGATCTAGGGGTAAAACGTGGCTTTTGCTGAGCTCCTGAATTGTACTTCCCTTGTCCATACTTCCTCTTGCGATTCTCAATCTGCTGCTGCTTCTCTTCAATCATAAGAGCATGATCTACCAACTCCTGATAGTTGTTGAAGGTTGCTACCATCAACTGTATGCTCAACTCATCATTCAGTCCTTCCAGAAACTTCTCCTGCTTAGCTGCATCCGTAGCAACGTCATCTGGGGCATAACGTGCTAACTTACTAAAGTCCTCCACATACTGGCCAACTGTCCGTCCTTCTTGGCGCAAATTGCGAAACTCTCGCTTCTTCATGGCCATAGCTCCTGCTGAAACATGGGCAGTACAGAAAGCCTGCTGAAACTGGTCCCATGTGACAGTGTCGACAGGGAAAGTGGCTGTGAAATTCTCCCACCATGATGTTGCGGGTCCTTCAAGCTGATGTGCGACAAACTTCACCTTTTCCGCATCTGTGCATCCTGTCGTGGTCAATTCCCTTGTTGTCTTGCGGAGCCAATCATCTGCTACTATCGGCTCGGTGCTACTGGAGAACACCGGCGGATTCAGCCTAAGAAAATGGGCTAAGTGATCAACAGGTGGTGGTGGTGGTGGTGGGTTGTTGTTGTTGTTGTTCCCCTGATTCTGGTTCTAGACTAGCAACTGCATCAATGTGTTCTGCTGCTGGATCAACTGGGTGAGCTCTGGTGGGAAGGTAAATCTGGGGTCACGTCTCAGAGGCATCTGAGGGTTTTAGAAAAGATGATATTTAAGAATAGAGGGGGTCTAAAGAGAAAACACTAGCCATATGCACATGATTCAAAAGCAAACAATTCACTTCATTCAATCAATCAAACAAGGGCATACAATCGATCTAACTATTGCAAAATTGCTCGGACTACTATATTTACATGGTGGACTACTACTACTGCTGGGGTGGTCTACTAGAAATATTCTTCGGTTGCAGACTCTATGATATCTGCTCCAGCTTCATCAACATAGTCATCATCGCTATCATCTGGATCCGAGTCGGTGTCGTTGATGATGATGTAGTCTTCAGGGCGAATCTCCTTGGGTTCTTCGTCTTCTTCTACTGGTGTAGGGCCTCCCATGAATATTCCAATCTTCTTGATCAGATCTTCATTCTTCTCCACTAATACTTCAATTTCCTCTTCATAATCTTCATGCGTAGCCTTGAGTTCTTCCTCCAGTTCCTTGATTCTTGTCCTCGCCTTCTTCAGATCTATCATGTCGGCGCACATCTGGTTCTCCTGACGTCAAATGTGCTGGTTTAACTCCTGGATAAAAACTGCAATTGATCTATCCTTCCTGGTGCATATCATCTCCCAGTGCTCATCTCGGCGCCCACAAATCTGGTAGATAGTATCCTTGAGATCATTGCGGTAAACTTCTCCAATGCATCCCATGGCGATGTGAGCTGCCATGCTCTTTCCTAGATTCCAAGTTGGTGCATCAAAATAAAACTCTATGGGCTCAGTGACTAGCATGAACGTCCTTCCTGCAACTTGAACTTGAATCATCCAGCGCTCCTCTTCCGGTAAAGTGGCGTTGTAGGTTCCGGTGAAACTTGGTACTCCTATGTTCAGATATCTAGTGACTTCCTTCAAGTGACGTCCGAAGGGTGTATCTTCATCCGGTTGCATGAACTTGTTCCTTGCATCCGCCATCCTAAAAGAGTAGAAAAGATGAGGAGTCAGAATGAGAAGAGAGTGAGTAGTGATCTAGGTCTTTTGCTTAGTGGTCGTGTCCTACAGTCAGCGTGTGCTCTGATACCATCTTGTAGCGACCAGACCTCAAACGGTCCAATCTCTATGCTCAGGTGTCATCCCTGGATCAGTAATGCTGACACCACACAGTACTTGAAGGATTTATAACAAAGTAGCAATCACACACTTATTACATCGAGAGTCTCAAAAGAGAAGTTATTACAATAAATATGGCTTAAGGCCATCTAATAACGATAACAGCGGAAGGCTTGGAAGATAAGTGAGTCCATCAACTCCAATGGCATCACTGAGTATAGAACCACGATCCTAAACACCTTAATCGTTGTCTGAAAAGTCTGCAACATTAACGTTGCAGCCCGAAATGGGTCAACACATGGAATATGCTGGCAATGAAACACATAGAGAGTAATGGAAGAAATAGGCTATACTATATGCATATTTGGCTGGTGGAAAGCTCTATGGTTAGAGTTTTGCGTAAAGCCAATTTTCCCTACTGCAAAGGAATAAGTTTTATTTAACTATCATGGTAGTTGTTAAACATTGAGAATGGTTGACAGCATTCTCAATCCCAATTAAACATCATCATTAAACAAAACCCAACAAAATTTATTTTAGAGTAACATGATGAGATTCACATGATAATCCAGGTACTAGATACTCAAGATGTCCATAACCAGGGACATGACTAACCATGATTAGTTTATACACTCTGCAGAGGTTTGCGCACTTTTCCCCACAAGACTCGATCTCTCCATTGAATTTCTCGCACTGCATGGTGTTTGAGAAACGGATGACCGAGACATAGTCTTTCAGAAGCGCTAGCACCTTACGATCGGGTACACCGTTACACCTACTTTCCCCGACATCTGCTAGTCTACCACTGTAAGAGTTTGCACGACTTAATCAACTATGCTAGATCCCATAGTAGCTTGTGGCTGCACACGGAAGTTTCTAGCATGAATAATCTCATGATCCCTTTGAGCCTGGGTAGCGGTCCAAAAGAAAACAGGCAATCGCTGGAATACCCAGGTGCCTCAATCCACCCAGATGTGTATTTAAGTTGCCACCTTAGATAAACCTTTACTTTAACAATCTCACATCTGTCATGGATTTCACTCATCCAATCCACATCTACTAGCATAGCATGGCATAATAAGCAAACATAGAAGTAACTCCCAAAGGTTTGATAATAAAACAGGTAATAGGTACTACCTCAACTACTTCCCAAACCCACAATTTAATTAGATCCTAATCATGCAATGTGTGAGATTGATCTAATGCAATAAAATTGGGTAACTGGAAGTATGATCAAAATGTTACTTGCCTTGCTGATAATCCGCAAAACCTAGCGATTCGAAGTAGCAAGCGGCGCACTCCGGGTACTCTATCGCAAACAAACAAGCATACAATAAGTACTCAACTAATGCACAGGTAAAACTCGAATAACAGATCTAACCAGAAACTTCAACTTAAGAACTCCGGTTGGCAAAAAGAATCAAATTGAACGAAGCAACGAAAGAAAAATGGCAAAAGAAACAAGCTTCGTTTACTATTCTGGATCTAGGGAAATTTTTACATTGGCAAAAACTTGTTTGAGTTGGTTAAACGGAAAGAGGGTTTCGAGACGAAACTCCAGGCGCTTGAATCGCCTGATTCCGATAAACGAGCGAAAAGTTATACTAGAACGAAAAACGGATGAGGAATCACGATCTAAAAAATCGCGGATTTAATCCGAGAAAAAGAAAACGACGAACATGTTAACGAACGGACGTTCGTTAACTGGATCTAATCGAAGAATGCATTCGTTAAAACGAACGAACGGGCGAACGCTCTCTAAATAAATAAACCGGAAAACCCGATCTATTAAAAAAACGAACTAAAAAACCGAACGAAACCGATGGAAAACCTCAGTTTTTTTAAAAAAAACCGGCGGCGAGATCTACCTCCGGAGGCAGCGGATCCGGCGGCGGCGGCGGGCGGCGGCGCGTGGCGCGGCTAGGGTTTGGTGGGGTGGGGGCTGGGCCTCCCCGGCTATTTAAAGCCGGCCGGGCCAAGTGTCCAGTTCGGATACGGCCCGGTAAGTTGGTTGCGCGTTTTTTTTTAAAATAGTTACGCTCAGAAAAAAAACAAAAGGAATACTAAACGGACTCCAAAAATCCAGAAATAAATTTTCCCCGGCTTCTAAAATCAAGCCGCACAGGATGAACATTTATTTGGGGCCTAAATGCAATTTTAAAAAACACGCATTTTTCCTAAATCAAATAAAATAGCAAATAAAACCAAAATAAAATCTTATTTGATTTTTTATTAAATCCTCAACATTTATTTATTTTTGGGTAAGTCATTTTATTCCCGCTCTCATATTTTGATAATAGAAATAATTGAAGATAAAATAAATAAAATCAAATGATCCTATTTTCAAAATTTGAGAAAACTCAAATATGAAAATAACGAAATCCCCAACTCTCTCCGAGGGTCCTTGAGTTGCGTAGAATTTTCTAGGATCAACCAAAATGCAATGAAATATGATATGCAAATGATGATCTAGTGTATAACATTCTAAATTGAAAATTTGGGATGTTACATAAAATGCGGCAATTGCTAACATGATTCGGACAGACTTAAGCATCACTACGGGTGAGAAAGTATCATCGTAGTCAACTCCTTGAACTTGTCAAAAACCTTTCGCAACAAGTCGAGCTTTGTAGACAGTAACATTACCGTCAGCGTCAGTCTTCTTCTTGAAGATCCATTTATTCTCTATGGCTTGCCGATCATCGGGCAAGTCAACCAAAGTCCACACTTTGTTCTCCTACATGGATCCCATCTCAGATTTCATGGCTTCAAGCCATTTTGCTGAACCCGGGCTCATCATCTCTTCCTCATAGTTGGTAGGCTCGTCACGGTCAAGTAACATGACTTCCAGAATAGGATTACCGTACCACTCTAGTGTTGATCTTACTCTGGTTGACCTACGAGGTTCAGTAGTAACTTGATTAGTAGTTTCATGATCATCATCATTAGCTTCCTCACTTACTGGTGTAGGAATCACAGGAACTTATTTCAGTGTTGAACTACTTTCTAGTATGGGAGAAGGTACAATTACCTCGTCAAGTTCTACTTTCCTGTTTCCTCCCACTCACTACTTTCGAGAGAAACTCCTTCTCTAGAAAGGATCCATTCTTAGCAACGAATACCTTGCCTTCGGAACTATGATAGAAGGTGTACCCAACAGTCTCCTTTGGGTATCCTATGAAGACACATTTCTCCGATTTAGGTTCGAGCTTATCAGGTTGAAGCTTTTTCACATAAGCATCGCAGTCCCAAACTTTAAGAAATGACAACTTGGGTTTCTTGCCAAACCATAGTTCATAAGTTGTCGTCTCGGCGGATTTAGATGGTGCTCTATTTAACGTGAATGTAGTTGTCTCTAAAGCGTAACCCCAAAACGATAGCGGTAAATCAGTGAGAGACATCATAGATCGCACCATAGCTTTGTAGACAGTAATATTACCGTCAGCGTCAGTCTTCTTCTTGAAGATCCATTTATTCTCAATTGCTTGCCGATCAACAGGCAAGTCAACCAAACTCCATACTTTGTTCTCATACATGGATCCCACCTCAGATTTCATGGCTTCAAGCCACTTTGCGGAATCTGGGCTCACCATCGCTTCTTCATAGTTCGTAGGTTCATCATGATCTAGTAGCATGACTTCCAGAACAGGATTACCGTACCACTCTGGTGCGGATCTCACTCTGGTTAATCTACGAGGTTCAGTAGTATCTTGATCTGAAGTTTCATGATCATCATCATTAGCTTCCTCACTAACTAGTGTAGGTGTCACTGAAACAGTTTTCTGTGATGTACTACTTTCCAATAAGGGAGCAGGTACAGTTACCTCGTCAAGTTCTACTTTCCTCCCGCTCACTTCTTTCGAGAGAAACTCCTTCTCTAGAAAGGATCCATTCTTAGCAACGAATGTCTTGCCTTCGGATCTGTGATAGAAGGTGTACCCAACAGTCTCCTTTGGGTATCCTATGAAGACACATTTCTCCGATTTGGGTTCGAGCTTATCAGGTTGAAGCTTTTTCACATAAGCATCACAGCCCCAAACTTTAAGAAACGACAACTTTGGTTTCTTGCCAAACCATAGTTCATAAGGCGTCGTCTCAACGGATTTTGATGGTGCCCTATTAACGTGAATGCAGCCGTCTCTAAAGCATAACCCCAAAACGATAGCGGTAAATCAGTAAGAGACATCATAGATCGCACCATATCCAGTAAAGTACGATTACGATGTTCAGACACACCATTACGTTGTGGTGTTCCGGGTGGCGTGAGTTGTGAAACTATTCCACAATTTTTCAAATGTACACCAAACTCGTAACTCAAATATTCTCCTCCACGATCAGATCGTAGAAACTTTATTTTCTTGTTACGATGATTTTCAACTTCACTCTGAAATTCTTTGAACTTTTCAAATGTTTCAGACTTATGTTTCATTAAGTAGATATACCCATATCTGCTTAAATCATCTGTGAAGGTGAGAAAATAACGATATCCGTCACGAGCCTCAATATTCATTGGACCACATACATCTGTATGTATGATTTCCAACAAATCTGTTGCTCTCTCCATAGTATCGGAGAATGGTGTTTTAGTCATCTTGCCCATGAGGCACGGTTCGCAAGTACCAAGTGATTCATAATCAAGTGGTTCCAAAAGCCCATCAGTATGGAGTTTCTTCATGCGCTTTACACCGATATGACCCAAACGGCAGTGCCACAAATAAGTTGCACCATCATTATGAACTCTGCATCTTTTGGCTTCAACATTATGAATATGTGTGTTACTACTATCGAGTTTCAACAAGAATAGACCACTCTTCAAGGGTGCATGACCATAAAAGATATTACTCATATAAATAGAACAACCATTATTCTCTGATTTAAATGAATAACCGTCTCGCATCAAACAAGATCCAGATATAATGTTCATGCTCAACGCTGGCACCAAATAACAATTCTTTAGGTCTAATATTAATCCTGAAGGTAGATGTAGAGGTAGCGTGCCGACCGCGATCACATCGACTTTGGAACCGTTTCCCACGCGCATCGTCACCTCGTCCTTTGCCAGTGTTCGCTTAATCTGTAGTCCCTGTTTCGAGTTGCAAATATTAGCAATAGAACCAGTATCAAATACCCAGGTGCTACTGCGAGCTCTAGTAAGGTACACATCAATAACATGTATGTCACATATACCTTTGTTCACCTTGCCATCCTTCTTATCCGCCAAATACTTGGGGCAGTTCCGCTTCCAGTGACCAGTCTGCTTGCAGTAGAAGCACTTAGTTTCAGGCTTAGGTCCAGACTTGGGTTTCTTCTCTTGAGCAGCAACTTGTTTGCTGTTCTTCTTGAAGTTCCCCTTCTTCTTCCCTTTGCCCTTTTTCTTGAAACCAGTGGTCTTGTTGACCATCAACACTTGATGCTCCTTCTTGATTTCTACCTCCGCAGCTTTCAGCATTGCGAAGAGCTCGGGAATAGTCTTGTTCATCCCTTGCATATTATAGTTCATCACGAAGCTCTTGTATCTTGGTGGCAGTGATTGGAGAATTCTGTCAATGATGCAATCATCTGGAAGATAAACTCCCAATTGAATCAAGTGATTATTATACCCAGACATTTTGAGTATATGCTCACTGACAGAACTGTTCTCCTCCATCTTGCAGCTGTAGAACTTATTGGAGACTTCATATCTCTCAATTCGGGCATTTGCTTGAAATATTAACTTCAACTCCTGAAACATCTCATATGCTCCATGACGTTCAAAACGTCGTTGAAGTCCCATTCTAAGCCGTAAAGCATGGCACACTGAACTATCGAGTAGTCATCAGCTTTGCTCTGCCAGACGTTCATAACATCTGGTGTTGCTCCAGCAGCAGGCCTGGCACCCACCGGTGCTTCCAGGACGTAATTCTTCTGTGCAGCAATGAGGATAATCCTCAAGTTATGGACCCAGTCCGTGTAATTGCTACCATCATCTTTCAACTTTGCTTTCTCAAGGAACGCATTAAAATTCAACGGAACAACAGCACGAGCCATCTATCTACAATCAACATAAACAAGCAAGATACTATCAGGGACTAAGTTTATGATAAATTTAAGTTCAATTAATCATATTACTTAAGAACTCCCACTTAGATAGACATCCCTCTAATCTTCTAAGTGATCACGTGATCCAAATCAACTAAACCATAACCGATCATCACGTGAAATGGATTAGTTTTCAATGGTGAACATCATTATGTTGATCATATCTACTATATGATTCACGCTCGACCTTTCGGTCTCCGTGTTCCGAGGCCATATCTGCATATGCTAGGCTCGTCAAGTTTAACCTGAGTATTCTGCGTGTGCAAAAACTAGCTTGCACCCGTTGTAGATGGACGTAGATCTTATCACACCCGATCATCACGTGGTGTCTCGGCACGACGAACTTTGGCAATGGTGCATACTCAGGGAGAACACTTCTTGATTTTAGTGAGAGATCATCTTATAATGCTACCGTCAATCAAAGCAAGATAAGATGCATAAAAGATAAACATCACATGCAATCAATATAAGTGATATGATATGGCCATCATCTTCTTGTGCCTGTGATCTCCATCTCCGAAGCACCGTCATGATCGCCATCGTCACCGGCGCGACACCTTGATCTCCATCGTAGCATCGTTGTCGACTCGCCAATCTTATGCTTCTACGACTATCGCTACCGTTTAGTGATAAAGTAAAGCATTACATCGCGATTTCATTGCATACAATAAAGCGACAACCATATGGCTCCTGCCAGTTGCCGATAACTCGGTTACAAAATATGATCATCTCATACAATAAAATTTAGCATCATGTCTTGACCATATCACATCACAACATGCCCTGCAAAAACAAGTTAGACGTCCTCTACTTTGTTGTTGCAAGTTTTACATGGCTGCTATGGGCTTAAGTAAGAACCAATCTCACCTACGCATCAAAACCACAACGATAGTTTGTCAATTAGACTCCGTTTTAACCTTCGCAAGGACCGGGCGTAGCCACACTCGGTTCAACTAAAGTTGGAGAGACTGTCGCCCGCAAGCCACCTATGTGCAAAGCACGTTGGGAGAACCGGTCTCGCGTAAGCGTACGCGTAATGTCGGTCCGGGTCGTCTCGTCCAACAACACCGCCGAACCAAAGTATGACATGCTGGTAGGCAGTATGACTTATATCGCCCACAACTCACTTGTGTTCTACTCGTGCATATAACATGAAACCATAAAACCTAGGCTCTGATACCACTGTTGGGTAACGCAGTAATTTCAAAAAAATTCCTACGCACACGCAAGATCATGGTGATGCATAGCAACGAGAGGGGAGAGTATGATCTACGTACCCTTGTAGATTGCAATGGAAGCGTTGACACAATGTAGAGGAAGTAGTCGTACGTCTTCTTCCCGATCCGACCGATCCAAGCACCGTTACTCCGGCACCTCCGAGTTCTTAGCACACGTACAGCTCGATGACGCTCCCCGGGCTCCGATCCAGCAAAGCTTCGGGGATGAGTTCCGTCAGCACGACGGCGTGGTGACGATGAAGATGTTCCACCGACGTAGGGCTTCGCCTAAGCACTACAATGATATGACCGAGGTGGAATATGGTGGCAGGGGCACCGCACACGGCTAAGGAACGATCACGAGGATCAACTTGTGTGTCTAGAGGTGCCCCCTGCCCCCGTATATAAAGGAGCAAGGGGGAGGGGTGCGGCCGGCCTAGAGGAGGGCGCAGGAGGAGTCCTACTCCTACCGGGAGTAGAACTCCCCTCCCGTTTCCTTGTCCAAGTAGGAGAGAGGGGGGGGAGAGAAGGAAAGGGGGGGGGCGCCCCTCCCTCCTTGTCCAATTCGGACTAGAGGGAGAGGGGGCGCGCGGCCTGCCCTGGCAGCCCCTTCCTCTTCTCCACTTTAGGCCCATGAGGCCCATTAACCCCCCGGGGGGTTCCGGTAACCCTCCGGTGCTCCGGTTTTATCCGATACTTCTTCGGAACCCTTCTGGTGTCCGAATATAGTCATCCAATATATCAATCTTTATGTCTCGACCATTTCGAGACTCCTCGTCATGTCCGTGATCACATCCGGGACTCCGAACTAACTTTGGTACATCAAAATGTATAAACTCATAATAACTGTCATCGTAACGTTAAGCGTGCGGACCCTACGGTTCGAGAACAATGTAGACATGACTGAGACAGATCTCCGGTCAATAACCAATAGTGGGACCTAGATGCCCATATTGGCTCCTACATATTCTACGAAGATCTTTATCGGTCAGACCGCATAACAACATACGTTGTTCCCTTTGTCATCGGTATGTTACTTGTCCGAGATTCGATCATCGGTATCCAATACCTAGTTCAATCTCGTTACCGGCAAGTCTCTTTACTCGTTCCGTAATACATCATCTCACAACTAACACATTAGTTGTAACGCTTGCAAGGCTTATGTGATGTGCATTACCGAGAAGACCCAGAGATACCTCTCCGACAATCGGAGTGACAAATCCTAATCTCGAAATACGCCAACCCAACATGTACCTTTGGAGACACCTGTAATGCTCCTTTATAATCACCCAGTTACGTTGTGACGTTTGGTAGCACCCAAAGTGTTCCTCCGGCAAACGGGAGTTGCATAATCTCATAGTCATAGGAACATGTATAAGTCATGAAGAAAGCAATAGCAACATACTAAACGATCGGATGCTAAGCTAATGGAATGGGTCATGTCAATCAGATCATTCAACTAATGATGTGACCTCGTTAATCAAATAACAACTTTTTGTTCATGGTTAGGAAACATAACCATCTTTGATTAACGAGCTAGTCAAGTAGAGGCACACTAGTGACACTCTGTTTGTCTATGTATTCATACATGTATTATGTTTCCGGTTAATACAATTCTAGCATGAATAATAAACATTTATCATGATATAAGGAAATAAATAATAACTTTATTATTGCCTCTAGGGCATATTTCCTTCAATGACGTGAGTTGCGAAACTATTCCACATTGTTTCAAATGAAGTCCAAACTCATAACTCAAATATTCGCCTCCACGATCAGATCATAGAAACTTGATTTTCTTGTTACGATGATTTTCCATTTCACTCTGAAATTCTTTGAACTTTTCAAATCTTTCAGACTTATGTTTCATTAAGTAGATATATCCATGTCTGTTTAAATCATCTATGATGGTGAGAAAATAAAGATATCCGCCGTGAGCTTCAATGTTCATTGGACCATATACATTAGTATGTATGATTTCCAATAACTCTGTTGCTCGCTCCATTGTTCCGGAGAACGGAGTTTTAGTCATCTTGCCCATGAGGCATGGTTCGCAAGTACCAAGTGATTCATAATCAAGTGATTCTAGAAGTCCATTAGAATGGAGTTTCTTCATGCGCTTTACACCAATATGACCTAAACGGTAGTGCCACAAATAAGTTGCACTATCATTATCAACTCTGCATCTTTTGGCTTCAATACTATGAACATGTGTATCACTACTATCAAGATTTAGTAAAAATAGACTACTCATCAGGGGTGCATGACCATAAAAGATATTACTCATATAAATAGAACAACCATTATTCTCTGATTAAATGAATAACCGTCTCACATCAAACAAGATCCAGATATAATGTTCATGCTCAACGCTGGCACCAAATAACAATTATTTAGGTATAATACTAATCCCGAAGGTAGATGTAGAGGTAGTGTGCCGACGGCGATCACATCGACTTTGGAACCATTTCCCACGCGCATCGTCACCTCGTCCTTAGCCAATCTTTGCTTAATACGTAGCCCCTATTTCGAGTTGCAAATGTTAGCAACTGAACCATTATCAAATACCCAGGCACTACTGCGAGCATTAGTAAGGTACACATCAATAACATGTATATCAAATATACCTTTCACTTTTCCGTCCTTCTTCTCCGCCAAATACTTGGGCCAGTTCCGCTTCCAGTGACCAGTTCCTTTGTAGTAGAAGCACTCAGTCTCAGGCTTAGGTCCAGATTTGGGTTTCTTTACTTGAGCAGCAACTGGCTTGCTGTTCTTCTTGAAGTTCCCATTCTTCCCTTTACCCTTTTTCTTGAATCTGGTGGTCTTGTTGACCATCAACACTTGATGCTCCGTCTTGACTTCTACCTCCGTAGCCTTTAGCATTGCGAAGAGCTCGAGAATCGTCTTATCCATCCCTTGCATATTATAGTTCATCACGAAGCTCTCGTAGCTTGGTGGCAGTGATTGAAGAACTCTGTCAATGACACTATCATGAGGAAGATTAACTCCCAGTTGAGTCAAGTGGTTGTGGACCCAGACATTCTGAGTATATGTTCACTGACAGAACTATTCTCTTCCATCATGCAGCTGTAGAACTTATTGGAGACTTCATATCTCTCAATCTGGGCATTTGCTTGAAATATTAACTTCAACTCCTGGAACATCTCATATGCTCCATGATGTTCAAAACGTCGTTGAAGTCCCGGTTCTAAGTCGTAAAGCATGGCACACTGAACTACTGAGTAGTCATCAACTTTGCTCTGCTAGGTGTTCATAACATCTGGCGTTTCTCCTATAGCGGGTTTGTCACCTAGCGGTGCTTCCAGGACATAATTCTTCTGTGCAGCAATGAGGATAATCCTCAAGTTACAGACCCAGTATGTGTAGTTGCTACCATCATCTTTCAACTTATCTTTCTCTAGGAACGCATTAAAATTCAACGGGACAACAGCACGGGCCATCTATCTACAACAACATAGACATGCAAAATACTATCAGGTACTAAGTTCATGATAAATTAAAGTTCAATTAATCAAATTACTTAAGAACTCCCACTTAGATAGACATCTCTCTAATCATCTAAGTGATCACGTGATCCATAATAACTAAACTATGTCCGATCATCATGTGAGATGGAGTAGTTTTCAATGATGAACATCACTATGTTGATCATATCTACTATATGATTCATGCTTGACCTTTCGGTCTCCAGTGTTCCGAGGCCATATCTGCATATGCTAGGCTCGTCAAGTTTAACCCGAGTATTCCGTGTGTGCAAAACTAGCTTGAACCCGTTGTATGTGAACGTAGAGCTTATCACACCCGATCATCACATGGTGTCTCGGCACGATGAACTGTAGCAACGGTGTGTACTCAGGGAGAACACTTATACCTTGAAATTTAGTGAGAGATCATCTTATAATGCTACCACCGAACTAAGAAAAATAAGATGCATAAAGGATAAACATCACATGCAATGAATATAAGTGATATGATATGGCCATCATCATCTTGTGCCTTTGATCTCCATCTCCAAAGCACTGTCATGATCACCATCGTCACCGGCTTGACACCTTGTTCTCCATCGAAATATCATTGTCGTCTCGCCAACTATTGCTTCTACGACTATCGCTACCGCTTAGTGATAAAGTAAAGCAATTACATGGCGATTGCATTTCATACAATAAAGTGACAACCATATGGCTCCTGCCAGTTGCCGATAACTGTGTTACAAAACATGATCATCTCATACAATAAAATTTAGCATCATGTCTTGACCTTATCACATCACAATATGCCCTGCAAAAACAAGTTTGACGTCCTCTACTTTGTTGTTGCATGTTTTACGTGGCTGCTATGGGCTGATCAAGAACCGTTCTTACCTACACATAAAAAACCACAACACGGTATAGTGATTGCTCTTTGATTGAATCCGATTCAACAAAAGCTGGAGAAACAGACACCCACTAGCCACCTGTGCGTGAAGCACGTTGGTAGAACCAGTCTCGCGTAAGCGTATGCTTAATGTCGGTCTGGGCCGCTTCATCCAACAATGCCGCTGAATCAAGAATCAACTAGTGACGGCAAGCAATATGTATATACCGAAGCCCACAACTCCTTTGTGTTCTACTCATGCATATAACATCTACGCATAAACCTGGCTCGGATGCCACTATTGGGAAATGTAGTAATTTCAAAAAAATTCCTATGCACACGCAAGATCATGGTGATGCATAGCAACGAGAGGGAAGAGTGTCGTCCACATACCCTCGTAGACCGTAAGCGGAAGCATTATGACAACGCGGTTGATGTAGTTATACGTCTTCACGATTGATCGATCCTAGTACCGAATGTACGGCACCTCCGCAATCTACACACGTTCAGCTCGGTGACGTCCCGCAAACTCACGATCCAGTAGAGCTTCGAGGAACATGTATAGTTATGGAGAAAGCAATCGCAACAAACTAAACGATCATCGTGCTAAGCTAACGTATGGGCAAGTCAATCACATCATTCTCTAATGATGTGACCCCGTTAATCAAATGACAACTCATGTCTATGGTTAGGAAACATAACCATCATTGATTCAACGAGCTAGTCAAGTAGAGGCAAACTAGTGACACTCTGTTTGTCTATGTATTCACACATGTACTAAGTTTCCGGTTAATACAATTCTAGCATGAATAATAAACATTTATCATGATATAAGGAAATATAAATAACAACTTTATTATAGCCTCTAGGGCATATTTCCTTCACATTGATGTTGACGAGTGGGAGGTAGGTGGCCGCCTGCCACGCGGCCCCGACGATGACGACCATCGCGCCCGTTTGCTGTCCGCCGCGACCCAAACCCGACGCATGTTTGCGCTCAAAATGGGTCAGCCCGAACACAAAACGGACCAGATGGGTCCAGACCATCGCGTGCTGAGCTGTCTGTTTTGTCCCTTTTACCCCAAACGGACGGGGCCAGACGGGATGGGGTCGTGAGTTGGAGTTGGCCTCACAGCATCAAGGGAGGAATCTACATCTCTTCCATCCAAAGAAAGGAAAGGAAATCCAGGGCAAGAAGAGAAGGTTTCTTTCTTGATAGTGGATAGTGGATGACCAACAAGAAGAAAAGAAATGTGAAACGACCAATCTATGTGGGGTTGGTGACGGACGGTAGATGATTAACAGGCAAGATATAT